>NW_015660521.1:108840-122299 GCF_001515625.1 Sinocyclocheilus rhinocerous | reverse complement strand
CCCCCCCCCCCTCAAAAAGCCTCTGTAAACACTTAAATCCAGCCGATCAATGCGGCTCATTCAACCTGCGGCATTGAGTCGCTCGCTCACACACGCGGTGAATCCCAAACGCACACACATATATTCACAGCCAGCAAACAAATTAGAGATAGAAAGGCCCTGCAGATTGACACGAAGGCGCTGGTATGAAAAATCTGCTTTTCACTAAATGAGCTTTGTGGAGAAACAGAGGGATGAGGAAAAGACAGAGAGAGCGCTGGGCGACAGTCAGAGAGAGAGAGAGAGACAGACACGGGAGAAAAAGAGAAATCGATTGGTGATCCAGGTAATCTGTGGGTATGTCCCGGTGTTTGCACTGGTGACATTGCAGCAGCGGCACACCGGAGAGATCAATGAGCCTCCTATTGTTCTTCTGTAATCCTTAACTATCCATAAGTAATTAACCTTCACATGAGAGGACAGGAAATAAATAAGGAAGGGAGGGGAAGTCTGCCGGGTGGAGGGAGAATAGCAATGAGGACGAGAGCTGGAGAGTTTATTTCCCTCCCTGTCTGTCTCTCTTTTTCTGTCTTCATCTCTCCCTCTATCCAACCAGCCATCTATTGATAGACAGACAGATAGATGGACAGAACAAGTGACAGAACAATTGATAGAGCACACAGCACGATAGATAGAACAATATAAAGAACAAAAAGATTAACAGTGCTAAAACGATAGACAGAAAGAATGATAGAAAGATAAAGAGAATGATAGAAAGATAGATGTAATTATAGAGAGAATGATATGAGAAAGATAGAGAGAACAATATAACAACAGACAGACACACAGATAGATATAGATAGAGAACAATATAACGATACAGAAAGAACAATATAACGAGACAGACAGACAGACAGACAGATAGACAGATAGATAGATCGATAGATGATGGTTTGTAGACTTAGACAAAGAATGACAGAACGATAGATAGACAGAACAATCGATAGATAGAACAATCGGTAGGTAGGTAGGTAGGTAGGTAGATAGATAGATAGATAGATGGATAGATGGATAGATGGATGGATGGATGGATGGATGGACCACAAAAACAATATATAATGAACGATAGATATAAGGGTAGAAAGAATGATAGATAGATAGATAGATAGACAGAACGATAAATAGAATGATAGACAAATGGATGTAACAATCTCTGTCTCCCTCTCTCCCCATCTGTCTCTTCCATCTACCCTTCTGTCCATCACACTATCTGTCTCTCTCTCTGACCGTCTGCCCGTCTTCTTCCCATCTCCCTTTGTTTCTGTCTGTCACTCTTTCCATCTGTCTCCCTCTTTCACCATTTGTCTCTTTCTCTGTCTCTCACTGTCTATCTTTCAGAGTTTCTTTCAAAGCTAATTGATATTCTGTATTTTTGTGTCTGGCATTTTCACAGGATATTGTCAGTTTGTTTACATTTACACAACCATTTTCCAACATCATCTGTCAGATACCTGCCCGTCTGCATCTCTCGGACTCTGCTGACCTATCACACACGTCAATGCGCTATTAGCGGAGCAAACACAACTGATGTGCTCAACCAAAAGAACACATTCAGAAAGGTGAAAAATCGGTCAAACGGACCAACTGATCCAAGTGGAAGGTTATTACACACTTACCCACGAATTCAGAGAGGAAGACCACAAAAAAGGGAGTGACCAGATCATTAATGCCCTGCACGTATCCACTAGCGGGGTGACGGATGGCCCAGATGAACAGAATCCGCTCGAACACCTGAAAAACAAGACAATACCTCTTAATGATTCATTTCTCATAACAAGTGTGATTGTTGTGCAAACCTTTGGCAATTGATGTTGCCTAATTCACTCTTGACAGACCAACATGTCCACTTATTCGGATACTTGTATTTCCAAATGCAGCTGCATTTCAAGTGCTGTGTTCCTTTTGGTTTCTGGTTTACAAGTGTTGCACACTTCTCTAGAAGTTAAAAACACCACAGCACCCCCTGCTGGTAAGCATCCAATGACACAAAGCTCAGTTAAACCAAAGCATGCTGGCAACATCTATCCAGAACATCATCAGCAAAATTACAGACAACATTTTTCAGTGGTGAAAGGTTTCGATTGCCTTTTTTATCAACAGAACAAAAAGACAAAAATGAGACAAAAAGACAATAAAACAAAAATGATCAGGACAATAATTACATTTTAATTAAAACATGCTGTTGACAAATATGATGAGGGAAAAAAAAACATTTTAGCTGAAAGAACTGAACAATGGTAAACTAAACTGCTTCAATAGGTTGATTTATAAAATAAAATAAAAAATAAAATGTTAATACATTTATGTGTGCAAATATTTGAATACAATAAAATGTTAGTTTTGTTACCTAAAATTATTATTTTAATAGGTAAAATGAAATAAAATACTATATAAGACAAAAACTGTAACAAAAAAAAACAAAAAAAACTATGAATATAAACAAAAATATGTAAAAATAAACACTGATAAGGAATAGTAAGCTCTTTCTTGAGTGAATCTCATGAAAACTTTCAAGAATATTTCCTGGTCATACTTCACCCCAAAACAAAAGAAAGACAAATTATGTTTTGCATCAAATCATTTACATGAGAACTGGAAGAAAAATGTGTTTCAACGTCATTGTTTAAATGCACTGCAACAATGAACTTTTACTGCATTACAGTAATTGTGTATAGTCATTTATGCTCGTTTAATAAAAAAAACACACCATATTACAGTAATTAGAATCTATTTACAATCACCACTGAGAAAAATGAAAATGGAAACTCAAAACATCTCTGTTGCATAATGATAATGATTTTTGGGGTAAAATGGGCTTGTCTCTAAAAGCAAAAACGATGAATAGTAAAGCTCTTTTCTTAAATGAATCTCATGAAATATTTCAAGAATATGTCTTGATCATATTTCATCCCAAAGTTAAAAGACAAATTATATTTTATATTTTAAATTATATTTCCTCAATCACAACTGGGAAAAAACCCAAATTAATTTCAAAAGGAAAAATGAATGCATAATGGTAGTGATAATTTGTGACAAAATTTGTTTGTCTTGTAAACTACTGTCACAATTGTGACCACACTAAAAGGTCATTTAGTGTTTCTGCCCAGACAGCCAGGGGCCAGTCCAACGGTTCTGTACGACCATATAAATCCTTTTAAAGGTCTGTGTCCGATTTGTATTGCAGTAGACGAAATGAGGGGCTGGGAGCCAGCAAGCCCTGAGGAACCGGACAAGAGAGGAGAGCAGGCAGCGCATAGCAATCGACTACCAGTCCTGCACCATTAACCGGAGTTTTACAGCCCATAAGAATATTGATCCCGGCCCCCTTCGTCCCCACATTAATAACACGCAGGACAAAATCTGGGTGTATTACTATAGCTTTCTAGAAGCAGGTGTAACCTTGACTGACTCACTGCAGAGATGATGAGGTTCCTCAATGGATTGGCGTCTGGTGTAGCCTAGTGGTTAAAAAGATGGTTCACCCAAAAAAATCATCCTTTAAAAAAAAAGTTTCAAAGAAAAGATGCAAAAGTCTTAAGCACTACGAGTCTTCTGAGGTCATACGATGAGGTTAGTGTGAGGAGCAGACTGAAATTTACAACGGTATTCACTGATAATCTCTGCAAATGTATCACTGACTCACTTGAACTACAGAATCGGATTAGTTCCATTCATGAAAGAATCATCCTCTAGGATGAAATCTATGCAAGTGTTATACACAAGGCCCCTGGGCTAAAGGTTGTCGGTTCAAACTCCACAAGGATTGATTTGTGAATTTTAACCATTGCTCCTCTGAGTAAAACACTTAACCTCAGGTTGCTCCAGAGGGATTGTTCTTAATGGGTTGAAGTGTCTGCTAAATCCCAAATCAGAAGTAATTAGCAGTAGATATGTCATAATCTCAACTACGGTTTAAAAGATTTTTTCTTCTGTAATGAAATGAATACTTTTATATAGCATGGATGCATTAAATTGAACAAAAGTGACATTTATAATGTTACAAAAGATTTCTAATTCAAATAAATGCTGTTCTTTTGCACTTTCTACTATTCAAAGAATCAAAAAAGTACCACAAAAATATTAAGCAGCACAACTGTTTTCAACATTGATAATAAGAAATATTTCTTGAGCAGCAAATCAGCATATTAGAAAGATTTCTGAAGGATCATGTAACACTGAAGATTGTAGTAATGTCTGCTGAAAATTCAGCACTGCACCACAGGAATAAATTACATTTTAAAATATATTCATATAGAAAAGAGTTATATATCACAGTGTTTTTGATCAATTAAATGTAGCCTTGGTGAGCATAAGAATTTTACCGACCCCAAATTGAAGTTTTTTTCAGGGTTTTTCCCAAATCAATCAGTCTGTCTTAAAGAAGCCCTGTCAAATTAAGCATGTTTACTGTCATGTTCACAAAACTCAAATTAGATGTGTTTTGAGGGATGTATGAACACTAAATGCAGCCCTTTAACAGCAAAATGGACAGATATTCAACAAATAATATTTGGAATTTAAAAAAATAATATCTCTAATCTTGCAAACGATCTTATGAGATCCTTTTCCACTGAAATTCCCCCATGCGTTATCTGGATTCCTGCCATTACAGACAACATTATGATGTTTTCCAACTAACTCAACCTGGATTTAAACAAATATTCTGGGTTGCTTTCAACATAATGTCTATGGATGGCATGCGTGACATGCTGTCCATTAAAACAGACAATGCTTTTTCTGTTTACACGCTGTCTGTAATAATGGACACCATGATATGGTACATCGACCCTAGATATAATAATGTACACAATAAACTCCAAAGTGTTTCAGCAAAACATTTCCTAAAACATCCTTACCTAACATTAAGATCTCAAAACAAAACATTTACATAATTGAACACTTTGAACTGTAATGAAACAGTTAAATATTTGCTCAGTTTCGAAAAATTTACCCTTATGACTGGTTTTGTGGTCCAGGGTCACATTTGTGGACTGATAAAGGTGCTCTCTTACTCCTGGAAATTGTGTAGAATCAGAATCAGGTTCAGAAAGGAAGTGGTCAATTTTAGCCAACTCTTCCCCTTTTTTGAGAACATACTCAGAAGCAGGCTGGAATTTACCTGTCTGTATGTGTCTCTGTGATTCTCATCTGTTCTGGAGTGGTAATACTGTTCGATGAAGCCAAAATACTCCTCCCTCTTCCTCTGGAGAACCAGATCCCTTCGTTCTCTATTGGCTGGAAGATAGCCCTGAGAGAAAGCACATGGAAAGAAGAAAATGCTAATTTAATAATGTTCAGAACAGAACTGTTGTACACCCACTTTCTCCATGTCTTCCAAGTGTATCTTGCCCTGTAACCAAAATAGAACCTATAAATAATGCAAACTAAAATATATTAAAAACAGCAGTATGTAAATTCAGTTCAATACTGTAGTCCCATGAAAGAAAAAAATGTTGTAAAAAAAATAAGCTTTTGATCTTTTTTTTTTTTAAATCTACAGATTGTATCATTTCAATGAGACAACCTTCTTTATCATGCTGAAGTCAGATGTTTAGTGAATGCCTTTCAGAATACGATCTGACTGATTTTATGCTACTGGCTTTTTTTGTGCTGCTCATACAAATGGCACTTTTCAAAAGGCTTCTTATAAGAGAAGCAAATCAGACAAGTTGCATTTCATTTAAGTTCTTAGCAAATGCTTTCCTTCCAAAGTGCCTTAATGAAAAATAAAGTTCATAAAGTGCATTATCATTTAGATGCTAGGGTGGTTCAGAGGTGTCCGGATGGTTTTTAAAGCATTGCTAGGCAGTTGCTAAGATGTTCTGGGTAGTTGCTTAATGCTTATGCTTATTTGATCAAAATACAATAAATCATATATAATAATATTGTGAAATATTATTATAATTTAAAATCTATTTTCTAGTTTAATGTATTTTAAAATGTAATTTATTCCTGTGATGCAAAGCTGAATTTTCAGCATCATTACTCCAGTATTCAGTGTCACATAATTCTTCAGAAATCATTCTTATATGCTGATTTGCTGCTCATTTCTCATTACTGTCAATGTTGAATAAGGTTTCACTGCTTAATATTTTTGTGGAAACGGTGATAATGTATTTTAGGATTCTTTGATGAATAGAAAGTTCAGAAGAACTTGTATCAGAAGAACAATGTATCTTGAAATCTTTAGTTTTTTTTTTAATTGTCATTATTATCACTTTTGATCCATTTACTGAACTGTAGCACTGGGTTTTTCTACTTCAATCAAGTCTATGGGTTTTTTGCCTATTATATTGTCCACCGAGAAAACTTTGTAATTCAGACTGCATAGAGTAATCACTTCAATAATAGTGAATAATGGTATGAGCAATAATAATAGTGATGCTTGCCTTAGCAAACACCACTAACTAAGAAACACACTTGAAAATACAGAACACAAGCCTCTGATCTCAAAAGTCAAGAAAAAAAAATCCACAACTCTGGGAGAAACTTCTAATCATGTAGCTACTAAACTAACATGCAGACAGGATGCAATTGTGCTAGTACATACTTACTAGCTACAGATGATTCCCTAAAGAGCAGACAACAAGTGCAGGCTATTTGTAGAGCAGACGTGGAGGCGTGGAACTGTCAGTTAGATCGTTGTCATGACTCTCCATCATGTTTCAGAAAATGGTGTTTTTAAAAGTGCCTTCCCCTCCCGTTGTTTCTCAACTCTTGTTTTAATGAGCACACACAGAGTTGCAGAGCGCTTGAACACATAAATGATAACGTACATTCAGAATCCGACTCGATGCAGCTCACGTCTGTTGCTTCAGGGCGAATAAGAGGTGCACAAACTCCGCTCGTTTGGATTCGCCCCATCATCGGCCCTTCAAAACTTTAATAACGGTTATTAAATTCCATGCTGAAAATCGTAATGATCTTAAAACGGCTTTCCAATGGGATTCCGAGAAGGTCTTGGCGAGGTTCGTGTGCTGTAAATCAAGGATCGAAGTTGGAAACGTTTACATTTGGCGCCATAACACAAACTGATGTGAACCAACAAAAACAAAACGCAACTGTTGCTCTTTACAATCACAATTTGAATACGAAAAGCCGAGACAAAATGTTTTGTTTTGTTTTTTTGTCACATTAGCATTCGTTTAGCATGCATCTACCTCGGTAATTTTATACATATGGAATTATTCCGTTTAATCCCCCTAGCAAACAATGCATGAAGCAGCAAAAGCTTGGAGGAGTCGGGTCGGGTTGGGGATTTGCTTGTACAGCTTAGCCCAGAGGTGTGTGTTATTGACTGTGTAAGCATGCGCCAGAAACGCAAATGAGGCTTGTAAAGCATTCTCCGAACATCCGCACACATACAGCCACAACACAGCGACCTGCTCAACCCCTCGGATGATGAGTCACAATTCTGCTGACATTAAGTGCTCAGCAAAACCAATATTGCAAAACAAATCAATAACGCACATTAAACTGAAAGTGGCGTGGAAGTTTTATACTCTGAAAAGCATAGAAAATGACTGTGCACCCTATGCAGAACTAAACTGCTAGCATGTTTGTTATGCTGGCTTACAGTAAATAAAAAAAAGAGATTTTTCGTTGATTAATTATTGTTTATTACGGCATTTTTGTATTATTCATTCAATTGAATATCCATTTGGCTGCATTTCAAACAAGTAATTTCAAGAAGTAGCTCAATATTTTTAACAAACCCAACACAATTAATTAATTTTCTTAAATAAAACAGATCAATTAAAGATATATTAATAATTATTGTATTAGAAGGCATTGAAACCAAGGCCTAGTGGTTAGGGCATGTGTCCACGACAACAACGTGAGCTCAAATACATCTCACAACATATTTCAGTCCTTTTCTTCCCTATCTTCCACATCTTTTCTTGTCATCTCACTGCTGTTTGTTTGAATAGCATGCCAAAATGGACATGAAATAAACAGTAGTGGTAAATACTTACCGATAAGAGTCTCCAGGTGACTGGCCGAACTTCACGAGGGATTCCCGACCAACTATGCTTCCGTAACTCCTCTGGATGAACAAAACACAGTGCAAAGTTAATCCAAAATGGCAAATACTTCAGCAGTACAACTGCTGTGTTGTTTCATAGCTACAGAGGTGAACAGCTGCTTTGATGACAGATCATACTGCAGTTTGGACGTGAAACTACAATGTAAAAATAAAGCTGCAGGAGCAGAAGGCTGGAATTAAAGTATATATTGACCAATCAGCAGTTAAAACATGCATTAAGAGTTTGTTCATATGCGGTGATAGAAAATCATGCTTTAAATCAACGGTCGTCTGCCTTCACAGGACTGGTGACACTAACTTATAGCTCAATCAACATAATCAATAAACAATTATTTTTAATTAGCAAACACACTCAGTTTTTTCACAACCATGCCACCTTGAATTATGGTAACTCCAATAAGACAGCGAGCCATAACTGCACATTGATTTTAAAGTAATGGCTGGGAAGTTGACGATTCACAGGTGATGGAGCAATGGCTTCGGATGTCAGCATGATGTCTGGAGAGCACATTTAGGCAAACAGCTTAAAAAGCATATGTGTTGTGGCCTGCTGTCATGTTTTTCCATACGGCTCATGTGAACTATGCTAGTTTGAGCTTGGTTTTCCTTATTTCACAATTCAGTTTCTTTCCGAATGCACCATAAAAATTATTTTCTTAATCAGTAGCCTATTTGTCTTGTTTTCCAGTAAAATATCTAAACATCCTCACAAAAAAATACATTTACTTAAAAAGGAAAATTGCATATCAAGATTTGTTTTCAGAGAAAATATCCTGAAATAAGTTTACATTTCTTATCACACTGGCTGTTTCTTGTTTGAATTATAAATCTCAAATTACGATAGATTTATGCTTAAAACAAGAGAAAATATTTGCCAATGGGTAAGAAAAAGAAACTTAATTCAAGACATATTATTAAGCAGGAGTTCAATAATATATATGTTTAATAATATATTATGAATTAGGTTTATATCTTACACAGTTTTGCTTCTCAAGTGAATCCTTTTGCTTTAAGTATTTAAGTTTGACTGGAAAACAAGAAACAAATACTGATTAAGAAAATTATTTTGGCAGTTTATTTCCTTATTATGTCTCTGAACAAAAATATATTAATTTAACAAAATGCTGTAAGTGCCCTTTACTTTATTGTTACTTATTATTTTGTTTGAAATATGTTTGACTGGAAAACAAGACACAAATAGTGATTAAGAAAATGATTTTGGCAGTTTATTTTCTTATTATGTCTCTGAATAAAAATAAATTAATTCAACAAAACTTTTGAGATTTAGGAGCTACTGAATTGAAATACTTTGGACAAATGAAAACAGACAATTAAAATGTCACAAAGAAACACAATTTCCCAAGAACAATTAGCAATTCCGCAATAGAGTATGGTCTTTTTTTCTTTTCTTTTTTATATGTTACAATTCGATTTCTTCAGAAAATGTGTCCTTGCAACTTACTATGATATGTGTTTCTATGCAGTTGCTAGGGTATTCTGTGTGGTTGCTAGGCGGTTTCATACCAGCACCAAGCCAAAATAGCCCCAAGGCTCCAATCACTTACAAAAGCAGATGTCTCCTTAACACACAAAGTATCAGTAAACAAATCAAGATGAGTTACATGCTAAAGTGCGACTGATGGTAATTATGATTCCTGCCTTTGCAATAACCACTAAAAAAATAAATAAAAGTATATTGTATTGTACTTGAGTTACAATAAAGAGCAAAGATAATTGTTGTCATAACAACCAGATGAATCACAGTGAATTTTAACCTTTCTCTCTGTCTGTTCCTTTTAGTTTTTAATCGAATGGAGCTTTTCGACTCCACCGCTCTCAATTACTTATTTTGTCATTGTTATGAAGTAAACATTACAATACAGATGGATGCCATTAGACCAGAAATCATCGATCTGTCCAGGTGCTGAAGTCTAAACCACTTTTTAAGGATTGTTTTTGCAAACTCCCGTCAAGCCCTCTGGGTCATTGTGATCAGCGAATGTAAAAACCGCTTTTCACAACGTCTATGAAAACTTAAAGACTTGCTGAGAAACATCTGGTGAGATCGCTCCTGGGTCGTTTTTGAGTTAGAACAAACACGAAACCGATATCCAAGCGCTCCTAAAATACTAATGGCATCGGACACCTGCCAACCGTCATATGATAGCAGAATGATGAAAGATCTCAGAAGCTATTATGAACTCAGAGTACTGTGCAGGGAAGCCCCTCCAACTATATCACAAGCACATTTTTCATAAGGCGCTGTGAAAGAAGTGCATACGCATTATTTTCCCCTCCAATGACTGATGATTCTCATTCCCCCGTGATTTCAGCCTGTCGCTCAGACAGCTCAGAGCCTGCGGAGGCTGAAACTTAGTTATAAAGCAAAGAAGAGGGAGTCTCTTTGATAGCATCATTATAGCATCAGCGGCACAAATGAGCGCAGGCATGCGCAGAACTTGTTTTTGTTCCGCCAGTTCGCAGGTGCACTCGAAGAGACGATTGGTTGGAGGACGTGGAGAGAACAGAAGGGCCTCTCAGCGTGAACTCAGGAAGACTAGGATAACATCATGGACGGTTTTCATCCATTCTGCCATCCCACACTGTCTCACCTGGCAAAGAGATTCAGCTAGATGCGGAAAAGCAGGCGAGAGAATGAGGTGTGAACATGTGTGAGGGTTTTGCGGCTTTTTGTTTTGAGATGGTCCCTGATGGATGGGCTTTAATATCTTACACAAATAACCCACAAGTGGCCACTTTTATAATCCTGCTGAAAACAGACCTTATCCCTTGTTTTTCTTTTAATGCTTGCACAAATTTCTAATTGTTTCATTTAAAGCTTACCCAAGTCTGTGTTGGGACTGGCAAGTAGCTGCTTGAATTTATCCAATCGAGTCTTCTCTCTCACTGTCATGGGCGGAGCTCCAGAGGCATTTTGGTCCGAAATGCGGGCAACCAACGGAATGACGGGCCGCACAGGAAGTGACTGCTGTTTTTGCAGGGTATTGCGAGCTAAACAGGACAAAAAAATACAAATATTAAGCATTAATATTAAAATATATTTTATACAAATCTTTAAAAATATTACAAATAACATATTATATATGATTATATGTTAATATATTTTTAATTAAGGTAATATTAAATAAATAAATAAATAAATATTATTTAGCATGGATATATATTATACATCCTTTTTTAACAGATTTTTTACATTTGGTTGTTTTAACAAAATATCCTTTAATTCAGTAAATATTAGTCTCTTGTGCTCATCAAGGCTGTATTTATTTGATCAAAAATACAGAAAAAAACTGCAATATTGTGAGATTATTTCAATTTCTAATATTGGTTTTCTGTTTTAATATTCTTTATTTATTCCTGTGATCAAAGCTGAATTTTCAGCATCATTACTCCAGTCTTCAGTGTCACATGATCCTTCAGAAATCATTCTAATATGCTGATTTATTATCAGTGCTGGAAACTGTTTTTTTTTTTTGGATTCTTTTATTAATAAAAAGTGAAAGAACAGCATCCATTTCAAATTAAAATCTTTTCTAAAAATATGAGTCTTTACTATCACTTTTTATCAACTTAACACATACTTGCTGAATAAAAGTATTTTGATTACTTTCAAAAAAGAAAGAAAAAATTTACTGACTCCAAACTTTTGAACTTTAGTGTATATTGTAACAAAAGATTTCCATTTTGAATAAGTGCTGTTTTTTTTTAAATATATATTCATAAAAGAATCCTGAAAAAAGTATCACAGGCTCCAAAAAACCTGAAGCAGCACAAATGTTTCCAACATTGATAATTAATCAGCATATTAGAATGATTTCTGAAGGATCATGTGACACTGAAGACTGGAGTAATGATGTTGAAAATTCAGCTTTGATCACAGGAATAAATTATATTTTAAAGTATATTAAAATAGAAACTGTTATTTTAAATTGCAATAATATTTCACAAAATAACAGGGTTTTTTCTGTATTTTTGATCAAATAAATACAGCCTTTATGAGCACAAGAAACTTCAATAAAAAATATTTAAAATCTTACTGATCCCAAACTTTTGAACGGTAGTGTGTTTATATTTATTTATATATTTATATTTATATTTATTTATATACTTTTGTTGACAAGAATGACACTTCCCATGGTCTCATTCATGAAACATGAGCAACACAAATTTTCAATTATGATGAGGATAATAAACCCAAGTTAGCTTTCTTTAAAGGTTAAAGGACATTTATACAACCATACCAGACATATAGCAAACAGTAATTGGGTAATGATGGGACTTTTTAGATTAAAGGTAGGTCGAAAAAACCCACATCTGATTGATGACTTTATATCTTCTTACAAGCTTAAAAACAACAGCTACCAGCATACCTGCATTAACATTCAGCTGGGCGTCGCTACTGGACTTTACCACCCTGCCATTGGCTGGACCGCTTTCTATATCCAGTTGATCTTGATTGGGGTTTGTGCTGATTGGTTCCTGCCGGTCCAGTGTAGGGGGCAGTGGCTCTGTGTCTTCTGGGGTTTTGATGATTTTGAGGCAGGGTGTTTGAGGCATGGATCGTGATTGGACAGGTGAAGATGAGAGCTGTTTAAGACTAAACATACCGTCATCCTCTTCATCATCAATGTCCCATGCATCATTGGTGCTCCGAGCAAATTCGTGGAAAGTGGAAGGTTTTTTGGATTTGGTACACACACTGCTGGCCTTTGGAGCATCTTTTAATCTGTAGGGAAACAAAAAGAGGTTTTTGAAAATGGCAATATTGCACACGCTCTATAACATATGAACTGGTTACAGTTAGAAAGGATAATGCAAGACAAATAAAAAAAAAAAAAATCAAAAGTTGCAAAAGGTTTATGCAAATCTTGCACTCAAAACATATTCAGATGGATTCAGAGCACAACTGAAAGGCAGAAAACATGAATGAAGAGAAAACAAATGGCTGATTTGCAGGCAGACAGTCGACAGCTAGCAGCAGCACTTACGGACGGTGTCTGCGTGGGTCCAGAGGAGGGTGCTGTGCTCCATATACTGGCTGTAAGCTAAGAGAAAGAAAAGCTGATGTGTGCTTTAAAGAGAATCAGAAACAGGATTGGGTAGGGGTGGGCGATATGACCAAAATCTTATATCACGATACGAGTAACTTTACTTCACAGTAACGATCTATATCACAATATTGTTATTTTTGCTTTAAATATGTTCTTTATGATATAAACATTTTTGATACCATAGAAATTTCATAATTCTTGTAACAAGTGTCAATATCACAAAAAACGAATAGCCTACTAGCCAAAATTAAAAAACAAAACAAAACTCAAGCTCACTGACAAAAAAAAAAAAAAAAAGGAC
>NW_015660521.1:104284-108564 GCF_001515625.1 Sinocyclocheilus rhinocerous | reverse complement strand
CACTGACAAAAAAAAAAAAAAGGACAAAAAAAAAAAAACTACAGTAGAAGAAATAAATAAGAAATGCTACATAAATCGTGTTATCAAAAGTATCAAAACACTGCATATTCTTCACGGAGTAAATCTAATATATATTTCTTCATTTTTAAGTTACAAAAGTGATTTAGTCAAGAGCAGTGAGAGATTTTCTCTCTTTTGTTTTTTGATTAACATGAATAACAGACAGCAGGAATTTTAGACTGCTGTCACTTTAAGAGCTTCCCGGATCCAATATACTGTCACACGTTTTCTTGCACATATAGCCAAATGAGTTCCCTTTTGCTGCTGACTGAATATCGTGCATATTCATTACCGTGATATATCGCATTACCGAATACTGGCACAAGTCTATATGAATGACAGGAATATTAGAGGTGCCCGATCCAATATATTGTTACATGTGTGTGTGTTTCTTTTCTCAGCTGTTTGCTTTCACTTAAAGGCACAATATGTAATTTTCGCCCCTAGAGGGCGGAGGGCGGTCGAGGGGTTATGACGTCATTGGCAGGCGACACAATGACACTATGGACACGCTCCGTGTCACTAGTTAAAATTGCTTATTTCTCTGGATTTAAACATTCTTCGAAACATTTGGGATAATGTAAGTACACAAGTCAGCAAAATATATAACACTGTTCTAGTGGTTTTTGGATATTTTAATAAAAAAATCTTACATATTGTGCCTTTAAGACTAGAGCTACTGTGTTTACGAGGATACTTGCAAAGATGGGCATTTTGACACACTAGTGTATGTATTTAACCGTTCAAGGCCTATAAATCGACCTTAGTACTAAATAAATCGGCCTAACTCCATTCAGTACTCCTGCGCTCTATGAGCACCTTCTTCATTTGTGCCCACATCTCAGACAACGCGCACATATGAGTTCTTTCACTGCCGATTGTATTTCAACGGCTTAAAACCTCTTGTTTTTAAACCGCAATGCTTGTGCAAACGATAAGTTTTAGTGACAGCATAGCACAGCAACGTCACGTGAGCATGTACGTTAACCACGATAGAAACTATATTCAAACATCTCTACCGGTTGACAAATTTCTACCAGTTAATCGTGTCTACCGGTATATCGCCCACCCTAGGACTGGGTGATCCTAATATTTTCAGCCTCATCATATGATAGTAACTGATATAATCTCAATATTTACATATTTACAATCTCATGCTGTTCCAAAACCACATGGCTTTCCCTCTTCTATGGAATAAAAAAAGTTAACTTCTAAGGAATATCCTGGCCACTTTTCCATGTAATAAAAGGCTGACTGGGAACTGCAACCTTTAAAATGAGATAAAAGGCACCATAAAAGTATAACAAAGCTTTAAATCAGAGATGCTATCAAAACATTTCTTTGCCCTCATACTTCTGAGTCACTGAGTCACAAGACAAGGAGGGATAGTGAAACTAAGTTAATGACACAGCCTTGTTCATGACAGAATACTAGCTTACTGCATTTCACATAATATAAACCACGCAACCATTTCAGATAGTACATTACATTACATACACTACCATGTTTTTTTTTCCTTTTGGAAAGAAATACTATTTTTATTCACAAGGATTAAAAAAGAAATGAATAAATAAACAAATATTACATTTTAAAATATAATCAAATATTAAGCCGATTTTAAATTGTAATAATAATAATTCACAACTTCACTTCTTTTTTTAACTGTATTTTTGATCAAATAAACACAGCTTTGATAAGCATTAGGCCTAGAGACTTCTTTCTTAACATTAAAAAAGAAATCTTGCTGATCTAAAACATTTGAACAGTAGTTAGGGTTAAGTTTAAACCTGAGTGGTGTAGACATTTAATGAAACAGATCACAAATCACAGCAGTCAAACAGAAATGGAAGGTCAAGTTAAATACAATGTGTTATGAGATACAGAATGCTAGGTTGTATTTTGGGCATTTGACAAATAATCGGTCATCTAGGTATGCAATGCATACATAAAAGTTGCATACTATGAACAGAACATAATACATACTACAGAAACAGTAAGAATAGTATTACATTATTCTATTCTAAACATACCCTCTAGAAAAAAGTAACAACCAAGCAAAAGTTGCATTAAAATAATTCACATCCACAAGTCACATCCATAATGCTGCTTAACTGTATACTGCAAATATACTCTGAATATTCAATATATCCCCCGGCCCTAGTCAGAAATACGCAGTGTTAAACAATTCCAGAGCAGGAGGATAGACCTGCTAGTGCTTGGTGACAGCAAAAATACATCTCAAATTAAAAGCCAAGCACACTGCTGGGTCCTCCACATTACTACAACATATAAATATAAATCTCTACAATATCAGAAAAAAGAAATCTTGCTGATCTAAAACATTTGAACAGTAGTTAGGGTTAAGTTTAAACCTGAGTGGTGTAGACATTTAATGAAACAGATCACAAATCACAGCAGTCAAACAGAAATGGAAGGTCAAGTTAAATACAATGTGTTATGAGATACAGAATGCTAGGTTGTATTTTGGGCATTTGACAAATAATCGGTCATCTAGGTATGCAATGCATACATAAAAGTTGCATACTATGAACAGAACATAATACATACTACAGAAACAGTAAGAATAGTATTACATTATTCTATTCTAAACATACCCTCTAGAAAAAAGTAACAACCAAGCAAAAGTTGCATTAAAATAATTCACATCCACAAGTCACATCCATAATGCTGCTTAACTGTATACTGCAAATATACTCTGAATATTCAATATATCCCCCGGCCCTAGTCAGAAATACGCAGTGGTAAACAATTCCAGAGCAGGAGGATAGACCTGCTAGTGCTTGGTGACAGCAAAAAATACATCTCAAATTAAAAGCCAAGCACACTGCTGGGTCCTCCACATTACTACAACATATAAATATAAATCTCTACAATATCAGAGGCTATTGTGAGTTACTGGGCAATATCCTGCATAATGGTGAGAGAAGTCCAAACATTGCAATGCTAAGCAGAATTTTTACGGGCAACATAGGGCCATAGGTGTGGTCATATTGTTGAAAGGAAAATTAACATGGCTATTATGGTATGGTTGTAATATGGTTGTTACAAGGCCCTTTTCTGGTGAAATCAACACAATACTAAAGGCATTATGTGCAAATGGGATCACAGAATAGTTGGCAAAAGCACAATGCAGGTGAAATACGTCTCATCAATTTTCATGCGAGTAGAAAATAAAAGGCAAATTACTTCCAGATATGTAAGCAAGCTGCTCGCATTTGCATAAAATATTGGGCTGTGAGCGAGGAGTGTGAGTATGCGAGCAGTTTGCCAGAGGGCAGCCTTATCTTAAACGTGTGCTGTTCCTTCTGCTATACACACACAGAAGACTTTTCCACACTATAATCTACATACAAAAGCTAACAGAGTGGCAAAACTGTCAATGTAATTAATCATTTCCATTGAGAATTTCATTAACATGCTATTATAATGAATTAAACAAGTGAATAATTCAGTTATCAACTAACAAGACATACTTTGTGAACGAACAACTTTTTGTGTGCCTCTCTGCAACTGTAGGACATGTCATTTTACTAGTCGTCTGGAAGCGTCTAGTATTACTTTTGCATGCTCTGTCCCTTCTGTTAAATGAGATAAATGGTGGGAAAGTGGCCACACCTCTCGTTCACTCATGTTACAGCGGGATCACACCCACTGCGTGTCCTCCAACTGCTGCCGATTCACCTGAACAAGCAACTCAAACAGTCTGGAATCACAACCACACCCAAACAATAATGGCAGGTTTGGCTCAACATGTTCATCTTTCCCATCACAGAGGGGAATCCCATCCATTTCTAACATCAGCTTCATTGTGTTCTGCTCATAATCCAGCAATTTTCTGAAGATATGAGACCATGAAAACAGTAGTAAAATGTAATAAATGTATCAAACATATCAATTTTAAGATACAAAGAACTGAAAAAAGAGAACTATTTCCAAAAACAGCAGGAAACTCTTGTCATAGTCATGTTTATTTTGTGCTGAAACTGGTATTAATGTGGAGGAGACGATCAGTTCACATGCGCCTCGCGCTGTCGAACTGTACTGTTCTCCACACACTGTTCGGCATGCACTAGGACCGCGGTTCAACTTAAATCTGTTGCTATCTGGGTTTAAACTAAACTCATGTAAGCTCATTTAAAACATTTAAGAGCCAGAAGACACGAGCTTGTGTCAGCACTTTCTTAAAGGGGTCGTATGAT
>NW_015660521.1:74801-104265 GCF_001515625.1 Sinocyclocheilus rhinocerous | reverse complement strand
TTAAAAAGAAAACAGATGTGATTATTCCTTTAAAAATAAAGATTTATTAATATTTATAAGCAGTAGTAGCACTGATTCTTAAGACTGCTTTAGTATGTGTAAACAAAACAGTGCGCCGCGTTATCCGCCATTCATTCATTGCGGAAATCATGGCGCCTTATGCGTGATATCAAATGCTTCCGCAGATTTATAGTATTACTATAGCATTTCACCTGAGCATTGCGAATCACGCGTATAATTGAAATAATATTTTACAATATAAACGATTCTATTATATTGAGCACCAAATCAGCACAACTATACAATGATTTCTGAAGAATCATGTGACTCATGACTGAAATGGCTGCTGTATTTTAAAAATACAGTTTTAAAATAGGCTAAAATAGAAAACAGTTATTTTAAAGGGATAGGCTAGTTCACTCAAAAATGAAAATTCTGTCAACATTTACTCACCCTCATGTTGTTCCAAACCTGTATGAGTTTCTTTTTTATGTTAAACATAAAAGAAGATATTTTGAAGAATGCTGGTACTCAGAAAGTTGATGGTCCCCATTGACTTCCATAGTATTTCTTTCCCTACTAAGTCAATGGGAACTAACAACTGTTTGGTTCTTCAAAATTCTTCAAAATATCTTTGTTTTGTGCTCAACATAAGAAAAAAAAAAATTCACGTTTGGAACGACATGAGGGTGAGTAAATGATGGCAATTTTCAACTATTCTTTAAACTGTAATAATTAGAGCCCAACCGATATATCGTTTTGCCGATATTATCGGCCGATATGAGCCTGTCGCAGATATATCTGTCTCCTGTCTCTATCGCTCCATTGTTTGCTACTGGCGACCCAGGTCAGTGTAGTGTAGAGATGCGCGGATGAGCTCAAACTTCACCCGAGTCCGCTGCTTCAAATAAATTATCTGCCTGCCACCCACCAGCACCTATATTTGATCGTCACATTACAATGATTCTAATTCTTAGTTTTGCATGATGATATGATGAATGGATGGTTCATTTTCAACAGCAGATTCAGTGACGTTTGAGACTAGAGCTGATCTGCACATCACGGCACGGCCCAGAACTCATGCTTATCACATCAGTCACATCACATCATGCGGCGTGACAAAATACAATAGAATTTCTATTGTATTTTGTGACGCCGCACCGCTCGCGTCCGGTGTAGAATATATAACCCATTATAATCAGTGATGTTGTCTACACTGGATGCAGCAAACTGATGCCTCATTATATTTATGACGTGCTGTCAAAAAGTTCAAATGATTTTCAACGGTCGCGACTCACTTTTTCACGTTCTGTTGCGGCGCAATCATGGTGTCAGCATAGTTTGTCAGTACAGTCAGTAACGTAGCAGATTGAAAAGTTAGTATCTTTCTGCAGTCCAATAGACGGCAGTGCAGTGGTGGCTTGAGTCTGTTGAATGATGATTTAACGCTACGTTGTCACCTAGTTGGAGAGACTCAATGCTAAGTAAATAAACAATGTCCCCCGTCTTTTACTTTCACAATGAGCTTATCAAATTCATATTAAACTGCCAAAGACTTATTTAAATACGAATGTTCTGCATAATTAAATGATTAATTAAATTATTAAAATTATTAATTAAATTATTATGTTCATTTGATTACCAGAAAATAGGCTACACAACACAGAATTTGTGAAAAAAATATTATTCATTATTATTATTATTATTTATTTATTTTAGATGTTTACATTTGGAAAAGCTGTGCTTCCTGCATAAACCTGCCCCTGTTGGTTTGGCAGTAGCTTGCTTGCCCTACACATTGTTACCTTGTTTAATTTCTTAATTCAAGTTATATATATTTTGTTTTATTTGTGTAAACTTATTTATAATAAGTGAAGTTTACTGTTAAGTGCACTGATGTCAGACTCATTTTGAATAATAAAGTTTATTGTTAAATTGTTAAATACCCTGCCTCCACTACATAGGCCTATGTTTGTCACATCATTATTAGTGTTTGATCACCACATTTGAGTTATCATTGCAAAAAATGTGTTTATGTATATATATTCTGTTTATGTAGGCTATATACTGCATTCTATATACAGTACCAGTCAAAAGTTTGGACACATGAATGGGAAGTGTGTCCAAACTTTTGACTATACATATATATATGTTTTAAAGACTGAATTTAAACTAGTGGACAAAAACATATAAAACACTTCATTTTTTAAATGGTTGAAAATCAATATACCCCCATAAAAAGTAAAAATAGCCCTGAAAATCAATTCCATCATGTGTGAATATTACCTCTTAAAGAAAATTTTTTATTTCAGTGCCTGCTGTACACCCACAGTAGCAGCACATCTTCCACACTGACTGCATGAGAGTTCCTCTTTTGCAAGATTATGCAAGGCCTGATATAAAATCTGATCTACAGGAAACTGTCCAGTCATCACAAGCTTGCGTTCGCATAGTCAGATGAACTGATTCTGTCTGTGGCCATGAAAATCCAAACAACCCGCAATGAAGCACACTCAGCAAACTCTCTCCCCAGACTAAACAAACGGCCCAGCAAGGACAAATTGCACCAACCTACATGTCTGCTTTAAGAGGTTCAATTACCATTTAAATAAATACTGTTTAGAAAACAACCAGAGCAATGCATATGCAGGTAGTTGCCTTTACAAAAATTGCCATGGCAAGCACTTATTAGTACATAGCATTGCACAGTTAGTCCAGTTACTGTAACATCATAACAAATTATTATGAAATCATACAGTGTAAGAAACTTTATGTTTTTGATTAAAATAGCAGCTAAAAGCCAATTTACCACAGTTTTATAGTACTAGTAACAATAAGGTATTTCGGTGATAACTATGGTTACCATGTTGAACTTCAGTAAGGGTTGATATAAACCAACACTAAATTCGCTACCATATGGCCACAAGTGGAGACCACACCAGCGGTTTCATAATATGCACAATAATCCTCATTTTGATCTTTACAACATGAGCAAAAACGCAAAACACGTCCAGAATAGCCATGTTGTCAAAATAGACAGCTCATTATGTTTTGGCACATAGCCTCGGTGTCTAGTAAACAAAGCAGCTGGTCAGAGTCGATACATTAATATAAAATGACTTCTGAGTACAAAAGAACACACTTAAACTACTTCAAAAAGGAAATAAATGATTAAACTCACCTCCCGGGAACCTTTGGGTTTCTCCTCCAGAAATGAATCCTGTTGTCGGTGGCCATGGCGAGAGGACGCCCAATTTCACTCTCAAACAGCCATGAAAGCGAACCCCACGCCGTCAACCGACATGTGCCGATATCCAACGGCGAAAACGATGTTATTAACTGTATTGCCGCATATGTCTTACTTTGTTTTTATTAGTTACTGCGGGTATTTTGCCAACACAGAATGTGCCTACAGCGGTTCTGGATGGACGTCGCCATCTTGGAGGTGCTTGAGGTCGCGCTGTGATTGGTTGAAATGACGAACAGGTGCATGGGAGCGGACCAATGGGGTTTGAGTTTTATTAGACGGAGACTCGGATTTTAGCTTTACTTTGATCTCTACAACACCTACGTTCTTTGAAACCATGTTTACTATAATAAGTATAAGAATAATACAGTAACCTGTGGAACATAAAGGTGCAACACAGAAGATACAGAAAAAAATATTATTGCATAATTGGTGCGTAACAGAATTGTGCATTCCAAAAGTTCCACAAAATCCTGCTACTAAATTTCCAAAACTTAACATCGCCCCTCCTTTGAGGTTTGTATTTCTCATTACTGCAAATGATTATTCTCATTATAGTCTCATTAGACTGCTGCAATGCAGATATGATAAGTCATCCTATTTGGAAAAATAGTTAGTTTGTTTGTTTGTTTTAAATCAGCATAAATTAAAAGCAGTACAACAAATAACGCAATGATGAATAAATGCATCACAAATTATGTCATTATTTATTCCCCCCAAGTAATTAACGTGATTAATTATCTTTTTAACCATTATGCATTATAATGCATTGATGAAAGAGTCAATTCGCAGTTCCCCAATTTGAACACTAGATGGAAGTAGTTACCCATAAATTTATGGCGCTCCTCTTAGATCTGAGTGAAATTGAAAGTAAGAGTTTCCTCTGCTGTACTGAAGCCTGTAATTGCTGCAATATTCATATTTTACTTAAATTATTATCAGCTGAATTCTTAATTAGATTTTTGCAAACTTATGTTTTGCGAAGACTGATCGTTTCATAGCATAGGTTAAAAACATAACTTTTAACATTAACCTTTAAATATGTTGAAAAACGGATATTTTTAAAGCTTCTGTTAAGTCACAAAATTGGCATGGACTTGGCCTGTGCACTCTGATTTTTTTAAATAATAATTTTTCTTAGAATTACAAAAAAATGAGACTTTAATAACGTATTGTTATATATGTAGCTATTGCAAGTATATTGTAGTAAATATTAAAATCGATTGTGAACTGAATGCAGTATTAAGTGTTTCTATTATTAGAATGATAAAAAAAAATAACAACAGCTGCAGATGCATGAACAAAAAAAGTCAATATGCCTAAGGCAAAGCAATTATACAAACATCCATAGTGGAAAGTTGGACATGATACTTCCTGTGATCTATAGATGGAAAATAAAGCGCTGCTCGTGATTCCTAGAACCTGTTGCCTCAGATAGCTTTTGCTATTGTTATTCTACAAGGGCCCTTAAAAGAGAAGAACTTCCTCAACATTCATACAGTAACACTACTCTCAACACAACGGGTTTATCAGGGTTCATTTACAAAAAGCTGATAGGGAAGTATTATGTTTGTGTCTGTAATGGATGTGGAAATGAGCGCTAAACGGTGTAAATGAGTTCCCTCCGCTCTTGTGTTTGTGTTTGAGACCCTCCTGCTTGAAGAACTGCCCCCTAATTAAAGCGCTTCACACACGCCACACAAGAAACAAACAGATGAAAGGTCACGTTGCCCGTGTCCTTAAGGAAGCCATGGCATCTGTGGAATGCTGCTTTATTTTCCTCCCAATTCCTCTGTGTTTGGGTTTTTTTTTGCCGAGTGAATGCAAAAGCGTGTGTGTGTTGTTGGTTCTTCGGGTTATCGAGTGCATGCACCAGTCGGTTCTGTCTCGTTGGTCAGCAGACTGAGACAGGAAGTCTTGAAAGACAATATCCTGCTTCTGCAGCATGTTTGTCACTCTTCTCCGAAGGGAAATTATAAGGAAAAACACCACATAAGCACTTCAAAGCCCACCCAGAGGAGAATGCTGTTACTCAGAGGTTGCTCTTTCATGGACTTATTTGAGATATAAAGAAATAAAAGATGCAAATGAGACAATTGTTGACATATAGTGAGATTATTGAGCTATAAAATGATTGTGGACAGCACACTGCCCTACAAAGGTAAAACATATTTATACACGTTCACGTTTAGTCAAAATTGAGTTATATGACCAAAATCATGTACAAGTATAATCTGCCCCATGATGGATTTGACTCAGATTTAGAGAAAAGCTGAGTGAAAACTGATGACAAATCAAAAACTAACCATTTTCCTCAGTTCCAGTATTGGCGCAGTTAATGTAACTTGCAAATGTACATTTTTGAGAAATGAGAGTTCTTTTTTTAGTGTGTGTGTGTGTGTGTGTTGGTGTGTGCAAACTTTGAGTATTTCGGCACATCTGAGTAAGACAGTGTTATTTTAGTATTATTTATACATACTTTTGCAGTATTTATTATTATTTTGAATTTGTTCTTTTTATATTTTCAGTTTTCAATGCTTTTGTCATTTTTATTAGTTTCATTAGTTTTATATATATTTTTAATATAGCTTTAATTAATTTTTAATTCTTTTTTTAGTTCAATTTTTCAAAGTTCAAATTCTAAATGTTCAAAGTTCAGTTTGTTTTTCATCTAACATTTGTATTTTCATTTTATTTCAGCTTTATTTCAGTTACTGAAAATAATTGTAATAATTTATTTAACATTTATATTTTAATTTTAGATTTAAGTTTTAGTAAAATAATTATGTGCTTTTGTCATTTTAATTAGTTTTAGTTTTTAAAAATATTTCTATATAGCTTTAATAAATTTTTCAGTTTTAGTTTTAGTCATTTTAGTGCTTCAAATTAAACGTATTTATTTCAGTTGCTAAGGCAATATTTCTAATTTTCATTTAAGTTTTTAAAATTTTTCATCTAATATTTATGTTTTAGAGTTTTGCGACCTTAGGGAGCGTGATGGATTGTAGCGTGGTAGAAGACTAGTTAGGTTAGATTAGTTAGATTACTGCAGTATTTTTATTAGGATTATAAATCCTAAAACTTGAAAAAGTCTTTGTTTGCTCTCCATTTTAATCTCAATACTATCCAGGAGAAAAATATATATAATTGTAAAATAAATAAAAATTAAATATTAACAATTGATTTATTTGCAATGATTTTTTAAGCAATAAAAAAAATCAATCATATTAAATAGAATAATTCCACAAATATTCAAATCCAGCAATATCCCTATTAAAACAGATGCATAAATGTTAATGTAACAACTCTTAAAAGATATTTAATTTATGATATTTCTTCCCTGGGCATTTACAGTCTACATAATACATACAAACTAACGTTATTGCATTTCAATGTGTTCTTTCATCCAGTCCTTGTACTTCATTCAGAACTGAGGTACATACAGTATATATAAAATACAGTATATATAAAATCCAATTATAACACGTCTGGAATCAATATTAAACCTTCACTGTACTCATTTCATCAGTTTAATTAACTAATCTGAACTAAAGCAGATTCTTTTCTCCTCAATGAGTACATCTTGTTCCGAGGCCTGCCTGACACTTTGATATCTCCTTCCAGAAGGAGTGTGAACACAATAGCTCCATGCCAAGGACATAGTCTCCGTCTGCACCACCCACAGACTGAGTAGAGAGTTAGTCATTGACTCCATCCGACTCAAAGAGAGAGTGAGTGTGTGTGTGTGTGTGTGTGTGTGTGTGTCAGCTTAAGACTGAACGCCACTCACAGGCGGCATGTTATACAAGAGGCCTGGTTGAGACTGGCACCGCCGGCGGATGCAAGCGGTAGGTCAGAGTGGAAGTGCAGGAAGTGGGTCAGGGAAGAGAGGAAGTAGGTCACAACGGCAGAGCACTGACTGGAAGAGCAGAGGAACTGAGGAAAAACCGAAGCATCCTCCACCTCCTCTTCTGAGATGTGCTATATTTAAAACAATCATATGAGTGAATGAAGCAAAAAAAAAAAAAAACTGGGGTCATTGCATCCCATCGGAAGGAGAAACACAAATGAGATCTCTTTAATATATTACCGTAGTTGTTTCTACTATAGGCAGCGATGAGATTAAACGCAGAACAAATGGAGATATTGAAGTGTCCTACTTTTCTGATTTTTCCCCTGAGAGAAAAACATTTTACATTTTAGAATGGCAAAACCCATCTTCTTCCATTGATGAACATTAAAAAGTAGCCATGTAGTCTGATAAAAAAAAAACGCAAGCAAAATATAAATCACAAATATTCCAATACGTTTTAGTATGTCTAGTATGTAAATTTAAAATAATTTTTATTTTACATATATAAACTACTGTTCGAATTTATATATGTAAAAGTCAGTAAGAACTTTATATTCATCAAAGAATCCTGAAAAAAAAAAAAGGTTCATCAGTGTTTACAAACAAAATAAGCAGCACATGTGACACTGAAGACTGGAGTAATGATACTGAAAATTCAGCTTTACATCACAGGAATGAATTACATTTTAAATTAAAATATATTTAAAAAGACCACAGTTCTTTTAAATTGCAATAATATTTCACAATATTACCATTTTTACTGTATTTGTAATCAAATAAACGCAGCTTTGGTGAGCATAAGAGAATTCTTTCAAAAACAAGACACAACACAACAACAAAAACAAATAAATAAATAAATGCTCTTGCTAATTTATTTCATTTAATTTTTTTGTAATTGTAGTATGTATTTCTATATATAATAGTTTGTATAAAATTAATATTTTTAAATTGACACTATGTATTTAACAAATGCATTTAATTCTCTTTAACTGCAATGTAATTTTTTTTAAATAGTGTGTTTATACACACACATACATGTATGTGTGTGTGTGTGTACGCTGCCCTCTGGGCATTCCAGTGTAAAAATCCCATTGTATTGCTACAAAGGTAGGTCAGAAGAGTTCAGTTACCTCACACTTTACAGTCAACAGTGCTCTGAAGGTGTTGACTAAAATCATTCCTGGAAGGGGGATTTATGCTGTGGTTTATGGAGTAATCCTCATCTGAAGTAAGTTTGGATGAGAATATTGTGCAAGTGTGTGAATCTGTCAGGCACCATGTGGAAACACACCCACCATCATATGAAAAGAACACGCTGATCTGATGGCTTAATAGTGTGCACGGTTTAGTCATGACTCCTGCATCGCTTGCTCAAAGACCCATGCAGGCTAAAGTCCAGGACAATGTTGCCAAATATCGGTTTACTTTTATAAAGGATATTGTTTTATTATGCCATTTATTGCAACTGCATGATCACAACTGCTGCTTCTTCATCAGTGTTCACGTGTTTCATTATGGTGGGTCTTAAACAATACTGTGATGGTTTAAGACTGAGTGACTGTGATTCAGTGCCATACGCTCTCCTCGTGCAGTTTCAGATGTTCCAGTGTTGAAACAATATGACAGGAAGTAGAAATTGTGCCCCAGTGCGTTCTGGTACTATGAAAAGGTTCCCGCGGTGCGAAAGGCCCTTTTGCCTCACAATGCCAGTAAGGGAAGTGTGGCCTCATTATGGCCTCTTTAAAGCAGCTCTGTTGCAAAAGCTTCAGTGCCAGAGCTCATGACATCATCACGTGCCTCTCAGACCTGAGTGTTTACTCAAGCGCTTTGTTACCCACAAACCCACATGACCTACATGGACAGTGACTCACTATAGTATTTGGATACCACTAGCCTTACAAATACCTGAATGTCACCGACTCCATTATATACATTGAAATGATTGTGTATATATGTATTGTGATGAAATGATTTAGTTGTAAAGATGGAATATTCTTTACTCTAAAACTTTAATAAACTATACTTTACTTTTATATACTATAAAATATGATTTTGATCAATTAGTGATGAAATACGATATGATCAATCAGTTTGTTTTTCAAGAAAATACCTGTGACGAGTGGGGCGGGGCCGAGAGCTGTGGGAATGGAGCGAGGCCGGTGGAGTAAGTGATAATGCACGACACCTGCGCCACTCACCGGTCTCGAGTCCCACGGAGGAGCTCCGGAAGGATAAAAGGAGGAGTGATGACAGTGAAAGACAAGAGAGGACCCGGGGCCTGTACCATGATGGTGGCTGAACAAACTCAGGGGTTACAGGATTAGTTTTGAGTTGACAAAACCAGTCCAATCCGGCTTTGTTGGTACCATAAAGCTGATCATCAACTTTCTCTGTCAACTCATGCTTGATCCTGAGTTAATGGAGCACGTGCACATGAAAGAGTGACATCAGTAATGAACAGCCAATCACATGCCTTGAAACTGTGATTCACTTCTTGAGAGAGAGTCGGTGCGATTCACTACCAAAGATTAAAATATTGAACAATATGAAGAATTTAAACACATTTACAAGATGAAACGATCTATCCATGAAAGAGGAAAACTTAAAGAAAACATCTTGCCTTATAAGTGCAAGTAAAAGTTGTAAAGTTAGTTTATAGAGTTGATAATATTTATAGGTATAAAATTATCTTTAAAAATGTTTGTAGCGTCCTTTAATTTGGAGTAAGAGAAACTGGGGGAGTGGCTTTATTGCGTCAGAGATGTGTCACTTTGCTTGAAGCTGATTGGACAAATTTTGGTTCGAGATCTCTAAACCAGAACATAACCTGCCCCAGAGCAGGTTAGCTGTGGAATGTAAGTTACTAAGGCAATGAATGCCGCTAATAGCCAAGCCACTTTCGTGGTACCTAAAACCCAGGATTGGTGCAAACTAAACTGAAACTTACCTGGCTAGCCAGCTAATCTGGCTTCATGGTACAGGCCCCCGGCCTGGATTTATGTTGTTTTGGTTTTGTTTTTGTTTGTGCACGGCAGTCGCCGTGAGGAGCTGTCGCGCTATTTTAAGTTTTGTGTTTATTTGATTATTAAAGTTTTGTTTAAATGTTCGCCGGTTCCCGCCTCCTTCTTCCCGAACTAAGAACTGTGTTACAATACCATTTCAGATTTTCACATTTAAAGTGTTGCTTGTTGTTTCTTTGTAATTATTACCAATTGTGAAAATTGTCAATCCTACACCATTTTTTTTTCAATGCGCCATAATACACGTTTTCATTGGTAGAACAAAAACATAACTTACAATGCTGCGATGCTGTTTTAATAATGTACATATATACTATAAAATCTGATTTTGATCAATAAGTGATAAAATGACATTTTTTCCCCAAGAAAATACTATTTCAGTATTTCTATTTAAAACTGTCACATAATTATTTGTGAAATTTAGGCTACTATAGCAATTTCTGAGTGAAACTAGTTTCAAAGTGTACACTGTCAAATATGATTTTTCAAAATTGCAAATGATACTATAGGAGTATTTTTACTATTTGAGTCTTTACTTTTAATTCAATGTGTGTGAAAATTGTTTAAATGTACTTCCTACACAAATTTTTTAGTGTACCAGAATATAAAACTAATCAACTTTTATCTAGAAAGATAGCATACATTCACATATACATCCATTCACTAACCCGATTTGTTCAAAAACACAATCATGTAGCAAATGATTCATTGCTTTGTTCATTGGCAGAGCAAAAACATAACAGTACTGTGATTTTGCTTTAAATTAAACATATAAACATACAGTATTTCACTCTTTCTACTTTGAAAAAGGTCAAGTTTAATTCAGTTGCATTTCTTTGTAATTAGAAGTAAAAACCGTTTCAAAGTAAATCCTACACATTTTTGTTCAGTGTAGATATGACACTCAAACATTTAGAAATGCAATTTAGTATCCATATACTATTTGCGCCATTGTAATCTGACCATCACATGAACTCACGCAGCTTTACTATATTCACACATCAGTACACAAGATGTTTAACACAAAAACAAGAGCCACGTTTCCTAGAAACATTTGCATCATCATGTACCCAAGACCTCGAAGAACTGCTGATGCATCACAAAGCTGCTATTAATCCCTTATTTTGTGAAAATGTAAAGTGCGGCGTGTAGTGCGAGTCTTTTCGCATTAAAGTACTTAGTGTATAATTTGTATAACGAAGCCAACTATGATGTGGGAGGGAGACATGAGACGCAGCCGAGAAAAGAGGAAGAAGGTGCAAGTGTTCACTTGTCCATATCTGACTGATCACAAGCTAAGGAATGAGGAAGCGATACGAGGGTTTATGGGAAACCTGCAAGGAGGGGCTGATGGGAAGGCATGGTATGTAGGAGGTCTTACAACAGATGTGCAAAAGGAAACTGTTTGTGTTTGTAAACTCTGATTGAGTTTTTTTTTTCTGTTGCGTTATGAACTCTGTTATGAAACCTCTAGAACATTGCTGACGTGTTTGAAATTCGGAAACTTTTTGCAATATTTGTTCCATTGTTGGATAATTTCCAAGTGTCATATATAATTAAATTAAATTAAATTAAAATAATTATAATAAATAACATTGGTGTTATCAGTGCTAAAAACGTAGCAAAAACTGTTATTGTTGTTTTTGTTGCATATTCACCTCTGAGGTCAAAGAAGAGGACTTTGTGCAATCCCCCCCCCCATTTAAAAAAACCTAATTTAATAAAATGAATAATTTCAACATGAATTTCAATATAATTAAAATATTTAATATTATTTAATGTAATAACGTTATTCATTTAAATAAAGCTAATTTCTTAAAGCAAATAATTTAATATAATTAAATATAATTTAAAATATTTAAATAAAATTAATCTTTCATATGGTTCATTTAAACATCATTGGTGTTTTTTAATGTTTGTTTGAAAGATTTTAGTCATGATTTTGTTATTCAAAATGACTTGTTCTCATTTCTAAAAAACAAAACAAAAAAAATGTCAATGTTTTCTTCATTTGTGAAATAAAATAAAACAATGAAAGAAATATTAAAAGTTGCCCTTTATGACTGGTAGTAGTGCCAAGATATTAATAAAATAAATAAAAATTGCTTTCATGGGAGAAAAAGGAAATGCACTGAATTCAAATCTAGAATATTTTGTCATCTGGCATGCAAAAAAAAAAAAAAATCATAAGTTAGGTCTTTAAGGTATCATTCATGTCAGTAGCACAAATTTGCAAGGTGCACTATAGTTTAATACTTGGGTTAATGGTTTGTTTAAATCTCTCATCCCAAGTATGAGAAATAGACAAGAACTTAAAAAAAAAACAATACTTCCGATTCTCAAATTCCCATTCATTCCAATGCATAGCTCCAGTTTGCACGGATTCCACCCACCACAAGTCATTCTCCACCATGGGAACTGACTCCAGTGGAGTTCTCAAGTCACTCAAACTCCAGTGAGTAATTTCTATTGGGGAGGAGGACACACACGGAACCGTCCTCATAACTGCATAAGCTCGTCCCGGCCCTCATATTTGTCCAAACTTGACTGCCGCCACACAGTTATTTACCAAAGGATGAATCACAAGAGGTTTGTCAACAGCCCCGTGTTTGCAGTTGCAGGTCGGAATATCGATTCCTGTGTTCTCCCAGTGTAGATGGACAGGAATGTAGCTGAGGTTTGTTCTCGGACGATGACCTTTAGCTCAAACGGCTGATTTGCGATCAGCGCACTGCACTTCATCGCAGAGAGTCGAGTGAGTCACAGAGAAAGGAATGCTGGGTAGTCAAAGGAACCCTTGGGAGAAAGAACTTTAACAGGTAGAAACAGATTCTGATGAGAAAAAGAGTCTGGGTCATTCTCAGAGGCACATTCCTATCCGAGCAGCTCCGTAGAGTCCTGGAAACACAGGAAGAGTGGCCTGGAAGCAAACACTGATCGCGCTCCCACAGTTCTTTAAAATACACACACACTTTCTTCTTTAGAGGCTCACTGTGCATGCTAATGTGCTGAATGACATTTATCACCACAATTCAAAATACAACAGCATTTTAAAACAGACTATAGTGGTTTTTTCACTGTAATAGACCTATAGAATAAAAACCGTTTAACTGGTGCCTCAACAATGCTAAGGTGTTCTGCTTTCCAGTTAGGAGGTCTAGGGCGGTTTCTAGCAGTTAGTGTTATTGTATTATTTACGTTTTACTTGTATTATTTATATTTATGTACTAAAGTTTAATATTGCTATGCAGTTTCTGGGTAGTTTCTAAGTACAAGAATCCACCCCAAGTCACTATGATATTCTGATGTCTAGATATGACTTACATTCCTCCATGCAAGTTTTTTATTTTTTTTATATACTTTAGGGTTAAGTGTTTTGTTTAAATCCCTTGTGCAATAGCAATAATGTCTGTCTTAACAAGAACCACTAATGATACAGCGAATGTCATGTTGCTTTAGTATCGCAGTTTTTGTGCAGACAATTATGCGTGATTATTGTTCAGTTGAATATGGGATTATGGATCCAGCTGGGCACGTGAGCAAACAGGGTTTAATCAGACGGAGGGCACAATGACCTTGCCCGAATCATTGAGCCCGTGTGTGGCAGAAACTCTGACTCAATGGGACTAATTATCCAGGTGTACGGAGTGTGAGCCAAACACAGACACACCTGCAGGTGCGGGAGAGATCTGAAACCGTCTGGGCCGTTTCTGAACACAACAGCACGGTCTTATTAATATTCTCACTCTCAGTTTCCTTTCGGCCGAGTGTTAGTGTTGTTCAGACTGTGTGTATATGTGTGTGGGAAGATTACTCAACAGATCCGGTTCTTTGAGAGGGAGGAGAATGTGCTTTGAGCCAGCTGGGTTTCTCTTTCCATTTCCCAGCAGTGTGAAAGAGCGCGATGAGAAAGAGAGGGAGTGAACGGAATAGCAACTAGAACTTTTAACCCGAGCGACGGAAAGTTCAGGGACAGTTGAGATAATGTGTTTGATTATGACGATAATGCATGTTTCCAATCGTCCAGCTTCAAAAGGCTGGAAAAATATTGACTTAGGCTATATTTTGTTGGAAGAAATTCATTCAAATTATATTTAAACACATTTTGCATTTCCCACACACTTTAAATAATGCTGTTGTTTTTCATCCTGATCTGACCTCTATATATGACTTTGGTTGGTGCAACTTAATTTATTCAGGTCAGTTGAGTTATATTAAATGTCTGACTAATAAAACCAGTTTGCTTATATGTTTTAGGTTACCCGACACATTTTTACATTAGCAAATTTAATTTTTAGTTTCTATAAACAAAAGAAAATTGATTTTTTTGAACTGGTGGTGGCGCTATAGAGTAGGTCCTAGAGACCCCAGATTTGGTCAGATTGTTATTTAAGCCAACCTCTATAATTGTGCCAAATTTGATCATTTTCGGTTCTATGGACTGCCATAGACTCCCATGGCTGAGGAATAAGTAGAAGAAGAAAAGTACACAAATGCTAGATTTAAAATAAAAATAAATAAATAAATAAATAAAATAAAATAAAATAAAATAAAATAAAATAAAAAATAAATAAAAAATAAAATACAATTAAATTAAATTAAATTAAATTAAACAGTCTGCTATTAGATGGCACACGTGTCTACTATTGAGTTTCAGAAGAGATCTCAACGATGTCCCGTACCTAGGAAGCCCATTTCCGCCACTAAATAAAAAATAAAACAAGGTAATTGCAACTTTTTATCTCACAATTCTGACTTTTTTTTTCTCAGAATTGTGAGTTCATAGGCTCTCTCGCAATTATGACTTTATAACTCGCAATTGCAAGTTATAAAGTCAGAATTGTGTGATATAAACTCACAATTGCGAGTTATAAAGTCAAAATTACGAGTTATAAAGCAATTCTGACTTTTTTTCTCGGAATTGTGAGTTTATATCTAGCAATTCTGACTTTGTAACTCGCAATTCTGAGAAAAAAAGTCTTAACTGTGAGATAAAAAGTCGCAATTACCTTGTTTTATTTTTTATTCAGTGGCGGAAACGGGCTTCCATACGTACCAAACAGCAGGTCTGTGAAATGGTCAGTGAAGTTTTTAGCGCTATAGACCCTTTTCACATTTCTGAGCTTCTCAGAAGCAGAAGTCATCATAGTTGACTTCTATAAACTTCTATAGTGGTGAACAGAAACTACATGAAATAAATTTTTTGCATTCCCATTTGTCCCAACAGCATAAGAAACCAATAGCGTTTCTATAACTTTCCAAAAGAGGAAAAATGTTGAGAGATCGATTACGTTGGTTTCTTTATTGAGAAAAAAAAAAATCTCAGCAATGTCTCAAACTGTGTTCAGATTCAAAGTCTACTAGTCAGGGATCTCAGCATGAACAAAAACATTCTTCCAAGACCAAGTCATCTGAGCTGATTTCCACATTAATCTAACACCAATATACTCTTACTGTAAGTCATTTGTGGCTATTTTTGGTTCTCCTTAGAAATTCAAAGAGAAACTTCTGAAACAAAGTTCATACATGTATATCTCAGCAATGAAAGAGCAACTTCTGAACAATAAAATATTCCTCTGGGTGTATTGTGGAAAACGATAAAAATATCAATGTGATTATGAATTCTGTCCGATTTAAAAATAGGACAGATGTTGCATATAAACGCTATAAATAATACATCACAGGTCAAACATAAAACACACTGACGGTGACACAATATGCTTATTTGAGGATTTGTCAAGAGAGGAGATTTTCGGCTCGGATTTGTAAATATTCAGATATTGTACAGAGCATTTGCTCGGAAACTTGTGCGTGTTTGTACTGTTTTGTGGTGATTATGAAACAGCAGCAGGGATGATTCAGCAGTCAAATGTTTGCTCATAGATTCCAGAAATGCAAATTCTCGCAGCTATTTGACTCTCATTTTAAAACCAGTTTGCATGCTAGGCTCTCGCCTCCATCCTTTGAGTTCCATTCATCAAACTTACAAACTGAGGAACTAAGCCTTCCCACAGTCACACTGGGAGTTTCACTCTCACAATAGGTTCCTATTAGCACCAAAAAAGGGTTTTACAGCCTGATGCTATAGAAGAACCTTTTTTGAAGCCAACATGAAATTATTCCAATAAAAGAAAAAAGAAATCTTTCACCAAAGCCTGAGAACTTTGAAGCTTACCAACCTCTGAAATGAATTTCCTTATCAGCTGGGTCACAAAGGCCACTTAAAGGGATAGTTCACCCAAAAATGTACATTTAGTAGGACTAATTATTTACTCGCCATCACATCATTTTAAATCTGAGTTAATTTTTCTATGGAACTCGAAGAACTTTTGATGAATCTTCAAGCAACTCTATTTTATATACTAAAACGAATGGTAGCAAAAACATGAAAGATAAAAAGATACTATAAAAGTGGTTTGCATGACTAATAAGGTCTGTGGTGAACACAAGCTCAAGCTCCTGTGATTTTTAAAAAAGTATTTACTTGTCTTCAAAAAGGCAGCTGCTAACAAGTATCTAAATTTGGACTACAGGCTGCCGTGGACATTAAACATCATCATGCAATCAGGTGAACTCATCTGCTTTCACAGCCTCGTTATATTTATAGTTGCACTTTTGCAAACTATTCTAACTCAAAGATTAAGGGAAAATGAGTTGTCTGAAGCTTTATGGTGGTGAGCAGTGTTGGGGAAATTACTATTAAAAGTAATGCATTACAATATTGCGTTACTCCATAAAAAAGTAATTGTGTTACTTTTTATGGAAAGTAATGCATTACATTACCTTTGTCACCTGAGCAGGACTTGCTTATTTATTTTTAATAACAAAAAACCCAAAAGTTATATTTTTGCTAACTGTAAATGCCCTTTCAAACCAAAAGTAACTTGCATTAGTTATTTGAAAAAGTAACTTTTAAAAAGTAATCTGATTACGTAACTCACACTACTTTTAATGCATTACCCCCAACTCTGGTGGTGATGTTCAAGTCCGTGGTGATTTTTTACTTCTGGTGACTGTATATGGGCTTCAAAATTGATGATTTGTGAAGTTAATCATGATAAACCAAACATTTAAAACATTTCAAAATCAAACTTTTGTTGGTCACAGATTATTTTCTGTAATAATCAAAAAACCAATTGAAAAATCCTATTGGGTCAAGGGAACCAGGGTGATGCGAACTTCTGGGTTGGCCTACAAAAATATCTACTACAGCACTCGATATCCATGCCTTCTAAAGCTAATATCTTTTTGTTAGGAACAGACCCAAAGTCAAAATTTAATATCTCCAAGTCAATGAAACCTGGCATTGGCACATTATTTTGAATCTGATTATGGATGTGAATAAGATTTGAGAGCTGAAGAAGATTGTTGAACCAAATGTTTTTTGAACAACTATTGAAGAACCTTTATTTTTAAGCATGTACATTGCTAAAATGTTATCCCATATTGAAGAATACTGAACTTGGTTTCCACTAATTCAGATACTTTGTGCTCTGGTCGTATGTCAAAGCTCAAGCCCGGATGTGTGAATGAATCGGGCGTTGTTTCTCCTTTAAATCGGCCCATGTCAGGTTTAGTTACATACCCCTGCGGATGCCGAACGATCAGGTGCGCCTCGGGTCATATGCGCGCATTCTAACTCATTTAGAGCTGCGGTGCAAACGCTGAGAAGGTTTGTGTGAGAGGATTAATGAAAGGCTTAACAAGAACGTTCCCTGCTTGTGCTGTGTACGTCCTCATAGGGAGGGCAGCCGTTACGGGCCCACGAAAGGATCAGGTCAGGACGCCCCATGCTGGGGGCCATGCTGTCCTGGGTTGTACGGTGCATAAGAGGAGAAACGATTCAACAAATCAGGCTTATTTCTCTGGCGAGGTTTTCAGGCACAGTGTGAAACTGCTCACAGGTGGAGAATTTATTTGAATAATTATGCCTCTGTTTAACTTTTAACATTTCTTGAGCACAACCGGAGGGTTCCACAGGTATAATTTCTATCAAAGAAACAGATTTTTAATTATAGCATATAAACAGACCTACCTGAGTGGCAACAGTGGCATGCACAGTTCTCTTTCCTGATATATTTCCTATTGAGACAGGAAGTTTGGGTGGGGCATAGAGAAGGATTGTGGCTTTTTAAAAATAGCCAATAGGCTTTAGTTTACATGAGCCATGCTTTTTTTTGCCATTTGCTATTGCTAAATGGAGTCAGGTGGTTCGAGAGAGTATTTTATTGGGTAAATATTTGTATACGCCCCTTAGGGTGAGATAAGTCATCAATATTTTTGGTCTGTTTTCCTAGAAGACTGTAAATATTTAAACCGTTTATCATCTTTTAGGAGTACACAAGCATATAAATGCTGTTAAAGCAATAAACATGGACTAAAACCTACAAATTATTAATACTGATTTAATGGAGTTCATAAATAAAATTAAAAAATTGATTAAAATTGTGTATATATATATACTGTATATATATATATACACACACACACACATATGTATGTATGTGCACCAACAATTTTTTTTCAAAAACAATATTTTAGCCATTTGCTATTGCTAAATGGAGTCAGGTGGTTCGAGAGAGTATTTTATTGGGTAAATATTTGTATACGCCCCTTAGGGTGAGATAAGTCATCAATATTTTTGGTCTATATATATATATATACACACACACACACATATGTATGTATGTGCACCAACAATTTTTTTTCAAAAACAATATTTTATTTTAGTTTTTACATTTGACATAAAAACAAAGTTTATAATATAGTGATTCATCTCAGAGCTGCTTGTTTTGGTTCATGGCTCAGGTTTAAATAAAGAATTTCTTTGAAATATTTATGGAAAAAATTGAATGGGAAAAGTACTGCTGGAACCAAGGCCACCGAGCAAGTGGGCGTTCACATTCAGGCTTTATGTATAGCTCTGTATCCTTCTCAGTGAAGGATATCTTTATAATGCTATTTAAAGCATACCTGGTGCTATCTACAAAAACACAGATAAAGTATATGCTATCGCATGTATCCGGTTCAGGAGTCCAGCATTAAGAAACCTGGACCCCTGTGGTCCTAATCGCCTCAGATTAAAGATACACTATCAATATAAAACGATAAGAGCGTTATTAAAGTTAGTTAAATGGATTTACAGCTAATACCACTGCAATCTGTCCATCTCTACTTCTCAAATGACATCTGCTGATTGTCGGTTTAAAGACCACTGACTGATATTACTGTAGTGAGCCAAACAAAGCAAATCATACCCAGGAAACCAGAATGAATGTTAAAAAAATATTTATTGACAATTGTGTAAAAAAATAGCTTTCTAAACATAATTTACATTGCTAAATCAGAAAAACAAAATCCGAGTTGCAATCATGCCTACTAAAGGTGAAAAAGAAACCATGTAAAATCACTCGTTCCTCAAACATTCATGAGGTCATTTCCTCCAACATATGCACAGCAGACAGTTTAAATTAGGTGACAAACACGACTTCAGACTGGTATGGTTTACCATCAGCAGTGCTCCATGCATCGAGAAACAGAAGTGCTTCGAAGATTATTTATAACATATGTACATATCGTTCTCAAAAAAAGGCTTTAAATATGGTAAAAATACATTTAAATAATTTGTGGGCCCTTCAGTGGTGGAATGAGAAAAACTTTGCAGAAAATTGCTTCTCTATAAATAAATAAATAAATACTTCCACTTCCATCTCGTTTTTTTTTTTTTTAAGACACTCCAATAAATATAATTTACACATAAGCCTCGTCATGGAATAGAGTCATCTGACCGAGCTATTTACAACATAAACAAAAATAATATGCAGAAAATGTAGTCTTTTACGTCGTAGTTGCATTGCTTTGTGCATCTGTGACAATGAGTGATAGTTGTTGAGGGTTACTCAGTACAAAGGAAGAGGAAAAAGAAACAGCGGCTTGAAAGAGTGAGGTAAGACTTTTCATTCTGCAGAGGTTTGTGAGGTCGATTTGGTTACTCTCTCTGACGTATTAGAGTAAGACCGACAGTTACCTGCCAGGAGCAGGTAAAGTGGAAGCAAGAAGGTAAAAAAAAGACATCTGGTTAAGGAGTAGAGTGTTACAGTGGCTATTACTCAATTCAAGTATTTCCAAAAAAACAAAACAAAACAAACCCTTGATCTTGCACAGAAGGCACTAAAATTATTAAGCTCGGCTGATCTGCTTCCTAAAGGAACAGCCCTGACGGTGCACCAAAGCCGCAGATCGGCCCTCATCGCAGCACCACTCCTTGTGGCCGCTGCATCGGGTGTCCACAAGCTCCTCCCTACACTGGCTGAGATGGGCTTCTCAATCTACCAGTGTCCGACAGCAGTGTTGACAGTCATTTGGTTACTACGAGCCAGACTTATGGGACCCTGAGCCACAGGGGGGCAGGAGACGAGAGAAAACAGATCTCACTAAAAGGTGGACCTCTCCCTTTTTTGGCCTAGCCTAGAACTCCCGCCTAGCAGCAATGCTCAAAACTAAAGAACAACATGTGTTTTTTTTGTGTGTGTTTTTTTGCACTGCTCAGTCCGCAGGTCCCCTGGGTGGTTTGCTGCTGTAATGGAAAGTCTCTACGTATGCATTCAGATAGAGTCATTTGCACACAGTGACTGCTGGGAAAGCAGCGGGCTGATGCTGTGCAGTCTGATCTCAGTGTTGTCCGTAGGGGGCGCTGTGTTCTGCATCCAAGGGTGGTTGATGATGTCCTCGAAAGACGGGCGTTCCGCGGGGCGGAGGGCCAGGCACCACTTGATAAGCTGCTGGCACTCTGTAAAACAACAGGATGTGCGATTATAGCCCTGCAATAAACGCATAAACCTCCTAGAAGGCGGCGTCATGTGATCTGTGAGTCTTACCTGTGGAGATTCTCCGCCTGAACAGCACCTGTCCGCGTACAATCTCTTCGTCCTGCTCGAACGGGATGTCCCCACACACCATGTCATACAGCAGGATGCCCAGAGACCACACGGTCGCGGATCTACCGTGGTAGCGGTGAAATTTGATCCACTCTGGTGGACTGTAAACACGTGTACCTGAAGAGAGAACAGAAAACAGAAAAATGCATTTAAATTTATGATTCTGAAATCCAACAAATGCAATAAAACTGCATATAAGTCTTTATTTTAGTACCTGATACTACCAAACACTAAACCAAACACTGTAGTAAAAGGTGCGGCAGGAAAAAGGTGTGTCGTGTTTGAACATTATTGTTATGGTGCAGCATTATTGTGCACAGTCATGTGCTCGGGAGCGTGACGGCAGGCGCTCTCATGTGGAGAAACTGGTTGCCATGTGACTTGTGTTTACAAACTTTGAGTTGTAATAATTCCATTTCCCACCAGCGGGGGCGCCAAATCCACAACCAAGCGAAATGCCTTTTCCCCAAAGCAACATAATACAAAAATAAACAAATCATCACGCCGAGCGATTTATTAATGGCTAGTCAACGATGAAAGGGGGTCATAATACATTTATCAAGTGATTAATGCCAGATATGTTTGATACACTCGTTTTAAAACGTTAAAGCATCGCCTCAATATATAAACATGCACCCCTCTTAGAGCTTGACAGGATTTCCAAACCTTACAACCATCGAATTTCAACCTCTAAACGTATTTAAAAATACATTAAGCAATTTCTAGCCTATAATCTTGGTTTGTTTATAAACTTTTCCCCTCACAAAGTCGTACTAATGTTTACAGATTTATTTTTTTAAATAAACATTTATATCCACGACACAAATTTCCATGAGGCTAGATAAGCACGTATTTTAATTTCCCCCGCTCCCGCCACGTTTTCCGTGACCGTGGGAACCCTGGCTTGAAGGTCATGCAAATGGCTCTTACCGTCGAAATCGGTGTAAACGGTGTCTTTGAGTAATGCCCCCGATCCAAAGTCGATGAGCTTCAGATCGCCGGTTCGTAGATCGATGAGAATATTCTCGTCCTTGATGTCACGGTGAACGACGCCGTTGTTGTGGCAATGACGCACCGCTTCCAGGACCTGGCGGAAAAAGTTCCTAGCGAGCACCTCCGTTAACGCGCCCTTCTCCGTGATGAAATCAAACAAGTCCTTGACGGTCTCCGGTCTTTCCATGACGATAATGAAGCTGTCCGGTCGCTCGTACCAGTCCAGCATCTTGATCACGCCACGGAATCCGGTGCCGACCTTCTTTAACAGGACGATCTCCATCGGGACGCGCGCGCCATTGGGCTGGAAACGGAGGACATGTTCGTTTTAGTGACGCTGTCATTTATTATTTATGTACGATATTTTAGATACAAATAATATGAATATAATCCTTTTAATTAAATACTCACCAGCTCTCCCCATTCAGTAACACGATCTTTTGCCACATGCTTGATGGCAACCTAAAAATTGTAAATAAATGCATTATTAAGCAGTGAATGACATTATATTTGCATTATTTTTATATGTTATACACACACGGTATGAACATTCTAAACGTTCACACTCGTGTAAACAAAAATACTCTATTCAGGAACCTACCGGCGCGCCATCGGCGATCCTCAAACCCGCATACACCGTCCCAAAACCGCCGCTTCCCAGCACAGAGCCGACCTGATACACCTTCTCGAACGGCTCTTTCTCCTTAACTGTCGATAAAAGATACGATAGATTCGTAAGAATTGATAAAAGACGTAAAATTATTTAATAATTGGAAATCTGACGCACGCGCTATTCCCAACACTCAGTCTGCTGACGTGAACTAGCCCAAGACCACAACACACACACACACACACACACACACACACGTGAGAATAACCGTCCTCTAACCTTGAAGCTGGATTTTCGCCGGCATGTCCACGGTGGAAATGTGAGCGAATGTGTTCAATTTTGATAGAAGCATTTTATAATCCGAAAGGCGAGTATTTCTTGAGGGTTATTCCAATGTTGAGGTCGAAATCCGTCGTGTAGAGATGGATGTAGGGAAGGTCTACTTGAGGGATCCGGTCTAGAAGCCTGTAGAAATCCCTTCTCATCGAGGCTCGATGGGTTTTGATTCTTTACTTTAAACGACCGCACAAGGTCTATTCCAGTTTAGAATATGAAATTAAATAAACAAACGAATAATATATTTCGAAGATAAATATTATTGTCTGAGGTGCTCGACGGACACAAACACCCGGCTTTCTAAATCGTGAGGGAGGGGCAAGAGCCGTTATATACCAGTAGTAAAAGGGAGGCGTGGCTGCTAGTACGTCAACGGTGGCCCCGCCCACAAACACGATTCAGCCAATGAGTAATGCGCCTGCCTCTGCAGAAAAAAGTCAATCAAATATGAAAATAAAGGAAAACGTAGACGTGGCGGGAATCAAAACGCGCCAAATAGTCGAGGCTTTTTTTTGAGGGCGTTTAGCCGGCGTGGGGCAGACAGGGAGAATGATTCACATGGGCCATGGCTGAATGTATAACAAAGCCCCCATTGCAGATTCGGAGTATTATTTCAGAGAAGTATGAAGAGTACTACAAAATAGATGCATGCTTCGTACATACATATTAATATGTACAAATGCATATTATATACATATATATACTTACATAATATAAAATATATATTTTTAAGTATAGACAGATAGATCGAAAGAGACTTTAGTACAGTCACAATATAATAGTACATTTGAACATGGACCACAAAACCAGTCATAAGGGTACATTTTTTGAAATTGAGATTTATATACATCATCTGAAAGCTGAGTTTCCATTCATGCGTGGATTGTTAGGACAGATACAACTATTTAAAAAACTGGAATCTGAGGGTTAAAAAAATTAAAATAAAATCTAATTATTGAGAAAATCGCCTTTAAAGTTGTCCAAATGAAGTTCTTAGCAATGCATATTGCTAATCAAAAAGTACGTTTTGATATATTTACGGTAGGGAATTTACAAAATATTTTCATGGAACATGATGTTTACTTACTATCCTAATGGTTTTTGGCATAAAAGAAAAATCGATAATTTTGACCCATACAATGTATTGTTGGATATTGCTACAAATATAACCATGCTACTTAAGACTGGTTTTGTGGTCCAGGGTCACAGGTGGACTGTAAACACGTGTACCTGAATAGAGAACAGAAAACAGAAAAATGCATTTAAATTTATGATTCTGAAATCCAACAAATGCAATAAAACTGCATATAAGTCTTTATTTTAGTACCTGATACTACCAAACACTAAACCAAACACTGTAGTAAAAGGTGCGGCAGGAAAAAGGTGTGTCGTGTTTGAACATTATTGTTATGGTGCAGCATTATTGTGCACAGTCATGTGCTCGGGAGCGTGACGGCAGGCGCTCTCATGTGGAGAAACTGGTTGCCATGTGACTTGTGTTTACAAACTTTGAGTTGTAATAATTCCATTTCCCACCAGCGGGGGCGCCAAATCCACAACCAAGCGAAATGCCTTTTCCCCAAAGCAACATAATACAAAAATAAACAAATCATCACGCCGAGCGATTTATTAATGGCTAGTCAACGATGAAAGGGGGTCATAATACATTTATCAAGTGATTAATGCCAGATATGTTTGATACACTCGTTTTAAAACGTTAAAGCATCGCCTCAATATATAAACATGCACCCCTCTTAGAGCTTGACAGGATTTCCAAACCTTACAACCATCGAATTTCAACCTCTAAACGTATTTAAAAATACATTAAGCAATTTCTAGCCTATAATCTTGGTTTGTTTATAAACTTTTCCCCTCACAAAGTCGTACTAATGTTTACAGATTTATTTTTTTAAATAAACATTTATATCCACGACACAAATTTCCATGAGGCTAGATAAGCACGTATTTTAATTTCCCCCGCTCCCGCCACGTTTTCCGTGACCGTGGGAACCCTGGCTTGAAGGTCATGCAAATGGCTCTTACCGTCGAAATCGGTGTAAACGGTGTCTTTGAGTAATGCCCCCGATCCAAAGTCGATGAGCTTCAGATCACCGGTTCTTAGATCGATGAGAATATTCTCGTCCTTGATGTCACGGTGAACGACGCCGTTGTTGTGGCAATGACGCACCGCTTCCAGGACCTGGCGGAAAAAGTTCCTAGCGAGCACCTCCGTTAACGCGCCCTTCTCCGTGATGAAATCAAACAAGTCCTTGACGGTCTCCGGTCTTTCCATGACGATAATGAAGCTGTCCAGTCGCTCGTACCAGTCCAGCATCTTGATCACGCCACGGAATCCAGTGCCGACCTTCTTTAACAGGACGATCTCCATCGGGACGCGCGCGCCATTGGGCTGGAAACGGAGGACATGTTCGTTTTAGTGACGCTGTCATTTATTATTTATGTACGATATTTTAGATACAAATAATATGAATATAATCCTTTTAATTAAATACTCACCAGCTCTCCCCATTCAGTAACACGATCTTTTGCCACATGCTTGATGGCAACCTAAAAATTGTAAATAAATGCATTATTAAGCAGTGAATGACATTATATTTGCATTATTTTTATATGTTATACACACACGGTATGAACATTCTAAACGTTCACACTCGTGTAAACAAAAATACTCTATTCAGGAACCTACCGGCGCGCCATCGGCGATCCTCAAACCCGCATACACCGTCCCAAAACCGCCGCTTCCCAGCACAGAGCCGACCTGATACACCTTCTCGAACGGCTCTTTCTCCTTAACTGTCGATAAAAGATACGATAGATTCGTAAGAATTGATAAAAGACGTAAAATTATTTAATAATTGGAAATCTGACGCACGCGCTATTCCCAACACTCAGTCTGCTGACGTGAACTAGCCCAAGACCACAACACACACACACACACACACACACACACACGTGAGAATAACCGTCCTCTAACCTTGAAGCTGGATTTTCGCCGGCATGTCCACGGTGGAAATGTGAGCGAATGTGTTCAATTTTGATAGAAGCATTTTATAATCCGAAAGGCGAGTATTTCTTGAGGGTTATTCCAATGTTGAGGTCGAAATCCGTCGTGTAGAGATGGATGTAGGGAAGGTCTACTTGAGGGATCCGGTCTAGAAGCCTGTAGAAATCCCTTCTCATCGAGGCTCGATGGGTTTTGATTCTTTACTTTAAACGACCGCACAAGGTCTATTCCAGTTTAGAATATGAAATTAAATAAACAAACGAATAATATATTTCGAAGATAAATATTATTGTCTGAGGTGCTCGACGGACACAAACACCCGGCTTTCTAAATCGTGAGGGAGGGGCAAGAGCCGTTATATACCAGTAGTAAAAGGGAGGCGTGGCTGCTAGTACGTCAACGGTGGCCCCGCCCACAAACACGATTCAGCCAATGAGTAATGCGCCTGCCTCTGCAGAAAAAAGTCAATCAAATATGAAAATAAAGGAAAACGTAGACGTGGCGGGAATCAAAACGCGCCAAATAGTCGAGGCTTTTTTTTGAGGGCGTTTAGCCGGCGTGGGGCAGACAGGGAGAATGATTCACATGGGCCATGGCTGAGTGTATAACAAAGCCCCCATTGCAGATTCGGAGTATTATTTCAGAGAAGTATGAAGAGTACTACAAAATAGATGCATGCTTCGTACATACATATTAATATGTACAAATGCATATTATATACATATATATACTTACATAATATAAAATATATATTTTTAAGTATAGACAGATAGATCGAAAGAGACTTTAGTACAGTCACAATATAATAGTACATTTGAACATGGACCACAAAACCAGTCATAAGGGTACATTTTTTGAAATTGAGATTTATATACATCATCTGAAAGCTGAGTTTCCATTCATGCGTGGATTGTTAGGACAGATACAACTATTTAAAAAACGAATCTGAGGGTTAAAAAAATTAAAATAAAATCTAATTATTGAGAAAATCGCCTTTAAAGTTGTCCAAATGAAGTTCTTAGCAATGCATATTGCTAATCAAAAAGTACGTTTTGATATATTTACGGTAGGGAATTTACAAAATATTTTCATGGAACATGATGTTTACTTACTATCCTAATGGTTTTTGGCATAAAAGAAAAATCGATAATTTTGACCCATACAATGTATTGTTGGATATTGCTACAAATATAACCATGCTACTTAAGACTGGTTTTGTGGTCCAGGGTCACAAATGTGCAACTTTAAAGTTTTCCTTGTATATTGCATTCAAGGAACACAATCAGTTCACATGTTCAAAGAGGAAGAAACAACATGTAAAAAGTATTCTGCAGTGTAATGCAAGCCACGTTTTCCTTTTCTGTACATAAAATGCGTCATCATCCCAATGGACAGCACTTTTGTTTTTGTTCCAGTCATGTGAAGTAGGTCTACAAAGTGCATATGAAGACCGCATGCACTGCATTACCTCATTAATCTCAAATTAGCGCGCAAAGTTTTTTGTTTCTCCTATTGGCGGGCAACAGGCCGAGAACAATGCCGGGCGCTATGGAAATGAGGTGCATACCAGGCATTCTTTCAAACTGGGTGGCCGGTTTTAAACTCGGCGGCAGGATGTGGGAAACTTGAGATAAAAGACTCGCAGACCCATCCCCCATGTCTCTTGTCCTCTCTTTCCCGCGCAGATTATTGTTTGAAAGGCACTTGCTCTCCCCATCTTCTGTATTTTCCCCGCCCTTTGGATATACGCCTAAACATCAACAAAAAAACTGATGTAAACCTATATTATGGGGGTTTCACACCTGGTCACTTCATCTTTACTCATTGTATAGTTAAGTAGTAACTATACCAAGTACCAAGTGTAAATGCCCTCAAAGACCCATTTGAGATGTATAGTAATCTGATCACTCAGACTCCCTCAGGAGCTGGTTTCAAATACATACAAAGAAGCAACTCAGCCAAGTGTAATTGCATCTGCTTGTTCAGGCCGCATATGCAAACTTTACTCCTCCCAAACAAAACAGCATCAGTATACAGAAGTTTGGGACACGTGGATGAGACACGTAGATGGAGCAACTAAAAAAACTCAAAACATTAATTGCCATATGGGTTGAAGAGGGCATTTAACAGAGAATTTTGTTGCCCAGCATTAGCATCATCACGGAAGTGAACTCTGTTATATTTGCAAATAGTGTGGGAAGGTTGTATTTATATCTGTTCTGCGGAGACACATTTGCATAGCCAAGTGTAAATAGAATGTGCATATCCAATCAGATAGCAATTGATCAAAACACATGAAGTGACTAAGTATTTTTAACGTGCAGCATTTTTTGAATGAGATGTTCAAAAAAGCTCATTATGCTGCTTGATATCGCCAACTGGTATTTCTTATCATACTATTTAAATATTGTCATAATTATAAACACACAGGTTTGTCATGCAAACAGTTTTACCGTCTACTGCGCTTTGTTATTCTTCTAGTTGTTTACCTATAGCAGCTAATGAATTGGAAGTCTTGTACAAAGAAAATAGCTTACTTCTGCATTGAAATATACATGGATATTGATTCCAAATTTATTTAAACACTTAAGTCACACTTAAAAATGAATGTAAGAATGTCATTGCATTTGATAACAAATTACCAATATTGCACCACTTTTAAAACTTATGTTATACGTTATATATTATACATTTTCATATATTATATAATATATATAGATATACAGTATATTTAAATTATACATTTTTAAAATAAATATGTAAAATAGTTTGTAATTTAATACAATGACATTCAGTCTCCAAAAAAGGGTTATTATTGTTAACTAAAACTATTAAAAACATTTTTGTTAATTGTGAATAAAGCTGATAAAATACAAAACACTAGATGAAAAACTTAAAACTAGACGAAAATGAGAAATGTTGCCTTAGCTACAAACTGAAATAAGTTTAGGCACTAAAATTACTAACTGGAAATAAATAAACACTGAAATAATAAAAAATAAAGAACTAAATAAAAATCTAAATAAAATTATTAAATAAATAATAAATGAATGATCTAAATAGCAAACAAAAAACTAATAAAAAACGTCTCAGGTTACTTATGTAACCATGGTTCCCTGAGTAGGGAACGAGACACTGCGTCCTCTAGGGGTCGCTATGGGGAACGCCTCGTCGTGACCCGTGTCTGAAGCATAAGAGCGATCTATTCATCTCATTATGGCGAGCACTAGCAAAGCGTTTAAGGATGTGTGCATCAGTGTTGACGCGATGCCTCCGAGGGGGCAATCCTGCATGCTCTTCGCCCAAACAAATAACGCATAGATCGTGTGTGTCATCAGATGTCAAACAACGTCAACACTGATGCACACATCCTTAAACGCTTTGCTAGTGCTCGCCATAATGAGATGAATAGAGATCGCTCTTACCACAGAAATGCATGCTTC
>NW_015660521.1:63517-74095 GCF_001515625.1 Sinocyclocheilus rhinocerous | reverse complement strand
AACGAAAAAGGAGCATTTTTCTACTTTCAATATTAAATCAAAAAACGAATGATCGAATGATACACGGATTCTGTTCGTTTCCGATTTAATTCAGATTCATTTCATGAAAGTTCATTTCTGAACTTTGCTTAACTCTGCCCCCTACAGAGTGAAAAGGGAACATGATAGCACACTTAGAATCTGTTGTAAGGCATTCACTGTGTTAGAAAGAGGAAGAAGGTGTAATGCAGTCTGCATAAGTGTTTCTGGGGTTAAACTAGCTTATGCTGTGGCCATATTCAAAAGAAATGAAGCGTACAAAAAGCAGCATAGGCTAAAGTGGCCTGTAAAGTGTTACATTATTAAGTGAGACATAAGATTTCCCAGTATCTCCCATGTTGGCTCTTATTCATTACCACGAGATGAAGTAACGCGCGCACACTAGCGATTTTAGCACCTGTATCGTTGAGTTGTTAATACGGGCAGCAGTGGAACAGTAAAAGTTACAGCAAAGAGAATTACAAACGTACTAAAGCATCCGTAAACAGAAATATGCAGATAGAAGTGCTATAAAACGATCCTTTTCATCATTTGTTTTAGGAGAAAGAGTTACATTTCATGACAAAATATTGTTTTTGCAAGCCCTTACACATGGTAAAAATGGTAAAAACAAAAAATCACCATGGATGAACCAGCTGTGGTGGTATTACCATGATAATATTACTCAGCATACTCAGCACCACGGTATATGGATAGTTTTAAGGATCACCACCAATATTTCAACTATTTTGTAAAGGTTTAAATAAATGAACGTATACAGAAAAGTGTAGTTCCCTTTCATGGGAACTTCGAACTGCGTCCTCTAGGGGTCGCTATGGGGAACACCTCGTCGTGACCCGTGTCTGAAGCATACATTGAAAAAACACCAACTCGTTGGCCGGCGACAGCCATGACGTCACTACCGGTGCGACTATAGTATAAATAGGCACCGGGAGCACACATCATTCTTTTCTGTGGTAAGAGCGATCTATTCATCTCATTATGGCGAGCACTAGCAAAGCGTTTAAGGATGTGTGCATCAGTGTTGACGCGATGCCTCCGAGGGGGCAATCCTGCATGCTCTTCGCCCAAACAAATAACGCATAGATCGTGTGTGTCATCAGATGTCAAACAACGTCAACACTGATGCACACATCCTTAAACGCTTTGCTAGTGCTCGCCATAATGAGATGAATAGATCGCTCTTACCACAGAAATGCACGCTTCAAACAAAACAGTCAATGAAGACGAAGAAGAGAATGATGTGTGCTCCCGGCGCCTATTTATACTATAGTCGCACCGGTAGTGACGTCATGGCTGTCGCCGGCCAACGAGTTGGTGTTTTTTCAATGTATGCTTCAGACACGGGTCACGACGAGGCGTTCCCCATAGCGACCCCTAGAGGACGCAGTTCGAAGTTCCCATGAAAGGGAACCTGAAAATATTATTCAAAATATTATTAAAATCTATGTTAGCATATAAATAATACCAAAATAACACTGCTCCAAATACGTTTTTGGCCTGCTATGCTTAGTAGTGCCATTATTAAAATTAAACCATTTGCTCAAATGACCTTGTGTTTAGTTTTAAAACAGCTCTGTTCCATAAAACTTCGCTCACGTTTTCCCTTCCGTTACTTCTCAAAAAAGCCAGTGAGTCATACATTTGCAGATTAATGTGTGTGATTCATAAGTTGGCTTTTGTGCTTGTGTGGTGTTTCTTTTTTTTACCCAGAATCCTGTTTTTGTACAGTTCAATCACAATGCTGGCGCTCCGTTTTGATGACTCAGAGATCTGAACTCTCTTCTAGATGAAGATATGCACTCTAGATGAAGATGACTCCCCTGGAGAGCAGAAACGGAAAAATACTCAAAAATGCCTCGCTAGAAAGAAAATCATGGAAATAAAATCAAATGCATAAATAAATAGAACTTCAAGGAATGACGGATAACCAAACGCCGTTTGATTACTATCATTCAGGCAGCAAATTAGAGTGCTTTATGCATGTCAGAATAGTGCCTTTTTCTTCACATCCACATTAAGTCTTGTACATCATCTTCTTACAATGCACCGCTAGCCCCCAGCGGGACTCACTCAGGCTGATTTAATAGAGCTGGTTTAACGGCTGCGGCCTGCTATAATGAGTCACCTTCTCCGTGCACTTCAGCGCTGATTATGGGCCGCGCTTTAGGTAAGAGCGAGAGGCGCTCTGAAATGGAGACTCAGTGGGGGTCTATGTAATATAAAGCTGTATGAAGGTATGACGGCACTGATGTCTATGGCTGCCTGCTCAGCAGAGGAGAGAGTGACAGCCGCCCGGTGTCCCCCGGCTCATCTGACACGAACAGTGCTTGCGCTTTTATTAGCCCACGATGATAAAGACGACTCAAGTGCTAGTTTGAAACTTCAGACTCCATTCCTCCAGTGTGCAAACCCCCTCTCCACCCCTGAGAATCTGATTGGAGGAAGGGGGACCATGGGAAAAACCATGAGTGGACTTCAAAGCCATGTGGGAAAGGCTACCGAAGAGCAGGGGTTTTCACGGGGTCAACTTTCATGCAGGCAAAAACACGAGGTCAGAGGTCGCTGACATACCTGTTCGGCATTCCACTGCCCTCCTTCAGGAAATGACCCTCACTTGTCTCAATTTGGGGGGCCACCTCAAAGCAGAGCTTGGCTTATGCACAGCCCAGGATTAAATCAGGGCCAGAGATGGGTGAGTAAATGAAATGCTTTTGCTTCTGAAATGTTTGTCCGGATTGTTTGGTCTTGGTTTGAGCCTGTAAGAAAATAACGCCAGCCAACTGCAGAAGATAGCGGATATGACTCATTCCATATCAAAATTAACATGCTGAATCATTGGAGGGCTTTAAATATGCAGCTAAAATTGAAAGCACTGCTGTCAGTCCTCTCCATAGGAAAGGAAAATGATAAATCACTTTAATAATGGTTTCTTCTAGACAGCAATGGGATTAAATGGAGAATTTTGATCAAGTTTCCTGCTCTTCAGATTTTTTATTTTTATTTTTTCAATGGAGAGCTCATTGATATCTCAAACTATGATTTGCCAAAACATTAAAATTAACATAAACTGAAATATTTTTCAACTCTTATATATATATATATATATAAAATTTACACTACTTTTGGAATGTTTGGGTAATTTTTTTTTTTTTTTAAAGAAATTAATACATTTATTTAGCAAGGATGCATTAAATTGATGTGATGAAAAGTAAAGGCTTTTACATTGCTACAAAAATTCTATTTCAAATAAATTCTGTTTAACTTCACCAAAGAATCCCTGAAAAAATGTATCACAGTTTCCACAAAAATATTAAGCAGCACTGTTTGCAATATCGATAAAGTAATGTTTCTTCAGTATATTAGAAGGATTTCTGAAGGATCATGTGAGACTGAAGACTGGAGTAATGCTGAAAATTCAGTGTTACAGTCACAGGTATAAATTACAATAGAGTGGAATAGTATATTTACTGTTCTTTGTATTTTTGATCAAATAAATGCAGCCTTGATGAGCATAAGAGACTTCTTTCAAGAACATTAAAAAAATCATTAAAGGAACACTTCACTATTTTTTAAAATAGGCTCATTTTCCAACTCCCCTAGAGTTAAACAGTTGAGTTTTACCGTTTTCGAATCCATTCAGCCGATCTCCGGGTCTGGCGGTAGCACTTTTAGCTGTAGCTTAGCATAGATCATTGAATCTGATTAGACCGTTAGAATCCCACTTAAAAATGACCAAAGAGTTTCTATATTTTTCACCCTGAGAGCCACAAATAAAGAGAAAAGGTCTCCCCCTGGGTATCTTTTCTTCACTTCAAGTCCTCAAATGAGCTAACTTCACTTTATCATGACAGCTTCCTACCGGAGGACGTTCACCTCCTCAGTGGCCTTCAAGAAACAAAAAGCCACTGCAAAGGCTGGTATTGATCCAGCATTATTTGTTAATTATAATTATCAAAGAGCAATATTCAGTTGTCAGTGTTGTTGTTGTTTTTTTTTCTTGAGTGTCTCACTATAGTTCCCACAGTAAATGCACAAACTTGTTTACCTTCAATGGAATGCAAGTTGCTTTGGATAAACATCAAATGTATAGTGTTGTCATAAATAAATCATTACACTTAAACATATGTTGCAACAGTACATACAACATCTCCAACCTGTTCTGTTATTTCCTATTTATAATACTTCTTGTTGCATTGCATTGCTATTCTTGTTTTGACAACTGTATCTCTGCCATGGCATATGAAGTGAACTTTTCATTGGTTCTAAAACTAAAAGCTGCCTAGGTTTTAAGTAGCTATTTTGGTGTTAATAATTTTGGAAATTACAGTTATAGAGGAGTTGAGGTAAGCCTCCCAGACAGCAGCTCTGACTCAAACACATTATTTTTATTGCATCATACTCAAGTCATTGTTTTGAAGTAACATGAGCATGCTGTTAGAGCAAAGTGTAAATGTCTCATCATGGTGCACTTTTTGCTGGTGTTAAATGTTTTATTGCTGTCACAGCTGTTTTCACAACTTACGATTTTGACATATGTCCTCATCTCTCTCTAGAATCTGTTATTTGAATGTGGAAAAAAAATATCTTGATGTAATCATCAGTCCCATGTCACTAGGTTTCAGTTGCGGGTAGTTGTAGTTGTACTTAAAAGACCTTTTTAGTCCCCAGCTAGGTAACTTCCAATAAGCCTAATTTCAGGCGCTGCGTAATATCATTGTGCCTGCTGCACCCATGGTACGGCAGCAAAGTTCCTTGATTATTATGCCGGAATGAGAGTATAGTTCCTAGCCATATTTTCATTTTTCATTTCATTCAGGTCATTTTTGAGCGAGATGCTAACGGTCTAATCAGATTCAATGACCTATGCTAAGCTACAGCTAAAAGTGCTACCGCCAGACCCAGAGATCGGCTGAATGGATTCGAAAACAGTAAAACTCAACTGTTTAACTCTAGGGGAGTTAGAAAATGAGCCTATTTTCAAAAATAGTGGAGTGTTCCTTTAAGACATTAAAAACTCCAATCATTTGAACGGTAGTTTATAACACTTACCAACTATTAATATTTTGTCTATTTTCAGGGAATTTTCAAAGAAACCTTTGAGAAATAATGACTTTTCCCGCTTTCTGCAACTTGTCAATCAAACAGATAGCTCCGCCCCAAACTCACACTATTGGTTGAATGTTGCTCTGTCGGGCTGGTCTCAAACAAACAGATTAATGTTCTGATAGCACCACAGAGACACAGTGTTTACACTTTTCGGGGAAGTCACCCTGCAAATGGCTTTCTTGACTCCCCAACCATAAAGTGAAAGTATTTAGACGATTTACAGAAATCACCTCTATCAAGTCTTCATATCTCTGCAAAAGCAACCTTAAGCAATACAGTCTAAAAATTCACATTGTCACATTATCAGCACAATAGAACATAGCTGTTGTCAAGGTCAGGAATGTCACTCTACTTTGTGTCCCAGACAGTGTACTATCAGTTAAGCACTCATACACAAGCACTGGATGGCAGGCTTTCCTGGCCTCCCTCCCGTTTCAGCAGATCTGATGATAGCCCCTCACTACTGTAATGCTTTTAGCGGCAAGCAGTACTAGCGCATGTCACTTCTCAGCTCAGGCTGAAAGAGCGTAAGTGCATTTGTCTGCGTGCATGAATACGATGGTCACGTTTAGCTGGACACCAGAAACAGGTTAACATAATTATCCTTTAGCAAAACAGATTACAGAGCACCCATCTGATATATCATCATCACATGGATATCTCCACGTGTTTTTCTCCTCTGAAGTCTGTATGACTTCTGTTGTTTTTGTGTTCATCTCATTTTTAGTCGAGGGGATTTTTCTGAGAGTCATGATCGCGACACAACTGAATCATAACACAGACGCTGATCCGTCACCATTACTCAACAGTAACCTCATGGTAAAACCCCACACGAGCTGGGGGAGAGCTCTACACTTCCTCTTGATTTGCATCATGAATGAATCCAACTGTTTTACTGCCTTGCCAGGCAACGGCCAATCACTTTGTTTGGCAACAGGAAGCTTTGTGACCTCACTGTAGACAATCACAGTTTCAGCTCCCAAATGGAAAAACAGATGTCGAGCCTGAACTAGATTCATGGTCATTGTTTTTTCCCTTTGCCCTGATTAAGTGTTGTAATTTTAGAGTTTCGAGCTGTTTTGACAAAGAGCAAAGTAAAACAGTGATCTATTATTTTCCGTTTCGACATTAGAGTAGTTCCTTACTTTTTCATCAGGGACCCCATGGAATTGATTTTCAGGGACATTTTCTTATTTTATGAGGGCATTATACTTGACAATCAATTAACTGAAATAAATCCTTCCTCTGAACAAATGTGTTTATTTTAAAATCTAATCAACTTAGAAACATACACAGTACTGTCGAGAAGATAAAAAAAAAGAAAAGGCTTCATTTAATTGCTGAAAAAATACAGCAAAAATAGTAACATTGTGAAATATTATTACAATTTAAAATAACTATTTTCTATTTTAATATTTTTTAAATGTAATTTATTCCTTTGATGCAAAGCTGAATTTTCAGCATCATTACTACAGCATTCAGTGTCACATGATCCTTCAGAAATCATTATATGCTGATTTGCTGCTCTAGGAATATTTATTATTATCAATGTTGAAAACATTGCAGATTAATATGTTTGTGGAAAGCATGATACATTTTTTTCTATTCATTGTTTGATGAACAGAAAGTTCAAAAGAACAGTACTTATTCTAAATAACTTTTTTTTTTCAAAATTATAACTGTCATTTTGATCAGTTTAATGTCTTTGCTGAATAAAAGCATTAATTTTCTCTAAATTGTTTTTTTTACTGAACCCAGACTTTTAAATGGTGGGGCATCTATAAATAACACACAATAAATCATAACACAAACTCTCTACAATACATTTTAACTGGCTAGTGGCTATGCTAGATTAAATAGCTCAATACTGTTTGATGTAATCATTGTTTTAGAGTCTTTTGTTCCAAGCAACAGTATTCAAGCAACAGCTCTGACTAAATCTTAAAATAACTAGACAGGCCTTGAATAGATTATGTAATATCTCCACTCTTAGGTAACAGACAAATTCACGACGAGGGCCATTTGCGTCACTTTTGGTGACTTTTTTCAACCCTGGTTTGAGTGGAAAGCACCTGAATTTGAGGTTGAGATTTATGACTTTTACGGTAACGCTTAAATGATTAAGCTAGATCCTCAGGGTTGCATTTATTAATGTGAAGTTCTATTCACTAGTTGCTGTTCTCCCTCTGACTCAACATGCCGCCCACCATACACATTCACATTCACAGCCACATGCCTACAAGGACTCACTCGAGTCTTCATTATCTTTATAGGCATATCTTTCTTTGTCCAACAGAGCATGTGTAGACCTTAGGTGTTACCTTTAAGAAGGGTGTGAGATGTTTGTCAATCAAAGGGTGTTCCCCTAACATCGTCAAAGTTCCTTGTAGTAAAATCCGACTGTTGGTACAAGCCTTCATGATGCACGATTGATCAGGGCGGTGTGCCGCATTGAAAATATTGATTAGCACCAGCGGCAGCCATATGCCTATCCTTAGGGAATTTCATTTCCTTAGGGCCATATTGACCTTGCTTTCTCTGTTGTATAGGAGTGAATAAGGAAAAAGGAAGCACATACTGGGGGTAATGAACCATTGAAGCTTAAATACTGGTGCAGGGTCGAAAGAATAAAGGCCTGTTCGCACTAAGAGCGGAAAAGCAAAACGAATCACACACAAAAGGTCTGTTCACACCAAGAGTGAAACGAAAAACCACTGCATTCATTCACATGCTTTAATGCAAAATGTGACAATACGAATGCCACTCACTTTAATGCAACATAAAAGTCATTTTTAAGCATAACAGGTATGTTTGTTCTTGGTGTGAGTAGGCTTTAAAGGGATAGTTCACCTAAAAATTTTTAATTCTGTCATTATTTACTCACACTCATGTCGTTCCTAACTTGTTTGACCTTAACAAATGAACATCCAATGTTGTTGGACCTCAACGTTTGTCAAAATATCTTCTTTTGTGTTCTGCAAAAGAGAACAAAGAAAGTCATATAGGTTTTTAACAACATGAGGGTGAGTACATGATGAGAGAATTTCCATTTTTGGGTGAACTATCGCTTTAAATGAGAAAATCTAGTAAGTGAACAGTCAAAAAAATTGCTTTAGCCAATTTATTTTCACAGTCCCAGGACTGCATGTGTGCGACTGTTCTTGCTGTTCAGAACTTGTCATCTGATGACTAGTGCGAGATTAAATGCGGTGTGACACAGATGCTAGTCTCAAATGGACCATTGACACTGTATCTACAATCTCAATTAGGAGTTTCAATGGTCCGTTTGAGAGATAGGTTATGGCTAGGCTTTGGATGTGCGGATTTGGCCCGATTTGCACTGAGACATGGCATATTTAGCCACATTCGGCCCGATTACGGACCATAAGTGCTGGTCTGATTTTGGCTGAGATATGGCCATGCAGACCCGGACCAGTTTAGGTTGAGTGCTGGGGGTGGGTCTGTTTACAATGTTGTAAATAGTATGTAGTGACACTTAAACTTAAACATAATATATTTTACCTGTCCATGTCATGTTATTTCTTAGTGTATTTTTTTATTTTAATTCCTATTCATATTTTTTTCCCCTTTTATCCAACATTCTCTTTTTTCTTTAACTACATTTGGAAATTAATGATTTAATTCATATAATGAAACAAGCTTAAAGTGGTTAAGGGAACTTTAACATTATTTTTGCTGTATGAGTTTCAAGATATGCGCACTAGCTTTGACATCTAATGACAAAACCTGACTGGCTTTTTGTGCTGCTAATTGCTATAATATCAAAGTAATGTTTATTTATAATGAAGCTATAATTGTGAGCTCGCTGACATAGAGCTAGAGTTGAGCTCCAACCATAATCAAGAACACCTGATCCAGCTAATCAAGGTCTTCAGGTTTTTTTTTAATTTAGCGAACAAAACTAGTACCGGCTAGGTGTCGGCATGATTGTGACCCAGTGTCAGCTCAGTTTCAGTACCCAGATTCGGGCCAGTACTGGCTAGTGTACCATTTTGGTTGGTGTGATTGTGGCCCAATGCTGGTGGTGTCGGCTCAGTTTCAGTACCCAGTGTCGGACCGGTGCCGGCTAAGTGTACCGTTTTGGTTGGCGTGATTGTGGCCCAATGCTGGTGGTGTTGGCTCAGTTTCAGTACCCAGTGTCGGATCAGTGCCGGCTAAGTGTACCATTTTGGTTGGCGTGATTGTGGCCCAATGCTGGTGGTGTTGGCCCAGTTTCAGTACCCAGACTCAGGCCAGTACCGGCTAAGTGTTTCAATTCTTGTCAGCGTGATTGTGGCCCAATGCCGGCAGTTTTGGCAGCCGGACTCGGGCCAGTGTATTTGGGCCGATTCTGGGGCGTCATTCATCCCATGTCCATGCCGACTCTGGCAACCGCAGCCGGGCCGAGTTATTTCATCCGGCCTGCCGGATCTGGGCCATTATCGGGCCAAACCGTTTTAGCTACCTGGGATGTGATGGTTCCAGCGTCTTTGAAACAACTGAGTTTTCGATATATTGCGTTTTGTTTTGTTTTTTCTAAAATTGATTTGGTTTGAAATGATTATGATAAAAATTCAAATTATTGATTATTTCCCTTTGATATGAAACATTAAATAGCAGCTGTGCATACAAAACAAGTTGAAAATGTTTCTGAATTAGTTTATTGTTTATGTTCAGTAATTCAAGACGATGACTAGACTGTCAATTATACATTGTTCCACTTAGCAGCATAAAAAATGTGTTCAAATTATAAAAAAATTATGACAGCGATGTTATATACACTCTAATTACTGAAGCTGTCTATCACTTCAGCATAAACACGCTTCTGCGTTCTCGCAAAAACTCCTCTTATAGTCAAAGATTAAAGGTGTGGTCACATTTACTGTTGTTCTGCAAATTTTCATGGGCGAATTTGGCGCGTTGACCAACAGAAAGCTGTTTTGTTTTAAAATGACTTTTTTGTGAGCTGTATTTCATACATTTGCTACACTATTTACAATAGACAATGGATCCTTTTTTGCCTGTGACATATAGCGAAATTAGTGAAATGTTCAAATTTTCACAGGTAAAAACATTGATTTTATGTTGTCAGTATAGTGTAGAGTTGTATGAAGCACAGCTCACACAGAAGTCACTTTCAAACCAAGCAGCTGTAGGTCAATGCAGCAAATCTGCATGACCAACTGAACCCAATGCAAAATCTACATCGGGAAATCTTTTGCCTTTGTGCAAAATTCCTGATCGCATGGATTCCTATTAAAAAGACTGTATTACAGCTGTGATCATTCGCTGAACACCGGTAAATGTGACTACTACTCCCTGGTGAGAAAACATTTGATTATAATATAAATAATATAATTTTAATAAACCATTCTACACATATAATATCAAAGTAATGTTTATTTATAAAATTGTGAGCATTGTGAGTTT
>NW_015660521.1:62726-63426 GCF_001515625.1 Sinocyclocheilus rhinocerous | reverse complement strand
TGGTTGGAGCTAAACTCGCGGCCCTCCCGGCCCTCCAGGAATTGAGTTTGACACCACTGGTCTATAGTATTGCGACTGATCTTTTTTTTTTTTTTTTTTTTCTTTTTTTCAATCATTGCAAAGAAATGCATCAGATGGAGAGATTTAAAAGGTTATCAAAAGATGGCTGCTGCTCACTTTGGACAGAGATGGGGGAAGAAAAGAGCGGGCCCGAATGCAAACAAATTCTTCCAAAGGTATGTTCCAAATGTTAACAATTACCAGAGTTACCATTCATGTTATCTGTCTGAGATTGTCTGAATAACCATATGTGTCATTGTCTGTTCCCCTTTTTGTCTCTCTTTCTGTCAATCTGTCCCTTTTAGGGTACGCTTACTTGAGGAAGCTCCTGGAGTTTTGTTTTGTTTTTCAAATAAATTATATTATCACTCATATTTTCATTGTAATTTTTATACTGGGGGGTGGGGGGAGCACATATAGATTGTGGCCCAATGCTGGTGGTGTCGGCTCAGTTTCAGTACCCAGTGTCAGACCAGTGCCGGCTAAGTGTACCGTTTTGGTTGGCGTGATTGTGGCCCAATGCTGGTGGTGTTGGCTCAGTTTCAGTACACAGACTTGGGCCAGTACTGGCTAGTGTACCATTTTGGTTGGCGTGATTGTGGCCCAATGCTGGTGGTGTCGGCTCAGTTTTAGTACCCAG
>NW_015660521.1:42020-61320 GCF_001515625.1 Sinocyclocheilus rhinocerous | reverse complement strand
CAGTACTGGCTAAGTGTTACAATTATTGTCGGCATGATTGTGGCCCAATGCCGGCAGTTTTGGCAGCCGGACTCGGGCCAGTGTATTTGGGCCGATTCTGGGGCGTCATTCATCCCATGTCCATGCCGAGTCTGGCAACAGCAGCCAGGCAGAGTTATTTCTTCCAGCCAGCCGGATCTGGGCCATTATTGGGCCAAACCGTTTTGGCTACCTGGGAAGTGTCAGAGGAGTAGCATTTGGAGTCGGGCTAAAGTTTTTGACAGGGTCACTGAGACGAGACCGGCACGGGCCACCATGCGCCAGGCTCACATGCCAGCCTGACACACTGGGCAAGTCACTGGAGAGCTCAACTTCCAGCTATACGCCTCTGTTCCAAGCTTGTGGAAGGAGCACAGAGAGTTTCTGTACCTTAGCATGATGCACGTTTTGCGCGTAAATATCAACTTTGATTAGATGTTTCTACCAAAATGAGAAACGACAGATGCGATAGTCAATTTTTGACATTCATGAATACATTTAATGAGATTAAATGAATCTATACCTTCGGAGCATTTGGTGAGAAATATTTGAGATGATGTTGAAATCTAAGCACAAATCTGAACTCAAATGTGAGCACAGTTTGAGACATTTCTGAGATCTTTTCTGAAACTCTGGAAAAGAAATATGTTATTTGAAAGTCATATAAATTAAAATCATGCAATTAAAAAATACATTTAATAAAATGTGTAAAAGTCAGTGAAATTAAAATTATGCAATTTGAAAAATGTCATTCCTAAGAGAAAAAAACCCCTGAAATTACAATTGTAAAAATTCATGGAATTAAAAAATGCTATTAAAAATGGAATTAAAAATATAAACATTTGAAATAAAAAATAATGGAATCTAAAATTTCATACAGATTTCCACATTGTAAATAGTAATTATAAGCAGAGTCTGCTCTACAGTATTATACTAGAAATGGCTCTTTCTCAGTGAAACTGCTTTAAAATAATTGTTAAAAATGATTATGTGATCATAAACATATGGAAATGCTAAAGAATAATCATGGAAAAGTCAAGAATTCATTTTTTCCAAGATATGGGAATCTTAATGTGAAACCCCTGAGAAAAAGGCCCTACAACAAAATCTGAGCAGCAGGAGATTAATTTGATTTCCATTTAATATCACTGCTACCCAGCAGAAACAACTGAGATTATACAGAGAGATCTCATTTGTGATTTTTCTTTTTCTTGTCCTCTCTTGACACCGTCTCCAAGTGTCTGTCCATTCAAACGAGATATAAACACAGCCAGCACGCTGTTCTAACAATAGCAGGTCTAATTACATACACAAACACGGATTTAGAAGTTCCCCCTTTCCTGTTATCCACCAATCTCCTTTCCCTCCCGCCCACTCGCTGAATGGAACAAAGATGTAGGAGCACTGGAAATTAAGCCTTGTCCGTGTTTACTAGGGGTTGAATGGTTCAACTTACTCATGGTGCGGTTTGTATCACAGTTTTAGAGTCACGGTTTTGGTACGGTTCAGTATGTGCTATTGTTTAGGCAAAAACTGTACTGTCAAATAAAAATAAAGAAAATAAGAATTATCTATCTAACTACAAGCAACAGCACAAATAAATACAATAGAGTAAAGCTACAAATACAATAAAAAGTGATTTTCAGGTTTTTTTTTTTAGGTAGGTCTAACATTAGTTTTCAGGTAAAGAAATTGAATAAAGTAATGAAATGTAAAACAGCATTGCATATTTGACTGTATAAATTAAAGATTAATCTTTATTAAAGTTACAAAAGCTATTCAATCAAGAGCAGTGAGTGATTTCTTTGTTGTTGCTGTCTAGCCAGTTGAAAAGCAAGTCAACTACGCACAAATGCAAATGCTTTTGTAAGCCGGATTGCAATGTTATGTGATTCTGGTTGTTTTCATGTGGTTGGCAGCTTCTTCAATTTGCTAGATGGTTCCTACCACAAAGATGCCTTCTTGTATGATGTGCCCAGGGTCTAGCATTTACAGTCACCAGTGAGAATTGTTTTATGCTGGTAAATACAACTTACATTTGATGCTGATTTTTGTTGTAAATGATGTGAATGCTAAAAATAATTTATAACTCTGCAAAAAATGTACTGTCCGATTTTTATGTAGGTTATCTAAATCTTTTTATTGGTCTTCAGAACTCTGTTCGGGAGCACATATGTGGACAATTTCTGGCACTTAACCACCAAAACAAAAATATGAGGTGCAAAATCTTAATGTGCTTGTGACAGGTGCAATTTCACTGCAAGTATGGAAGGTTAAAAGATATTTTTTTGCAAAATATCCAGTGGATAAAAACAGAACAAAAAGATATTGTTGAGACTTCATGAGAGCAATGGATAGAATACAGATTTACAGAGGAAATAGGTTCCTCGCCAGTGCTAGTCGTAGACAACAATGGGTTTTCATGTGAAAACAGGATAAGCTTTTGAATGGAACATGCAAATTAAAGAAAAAGTATCAATTAGTGTCTGACAGAGCAAAGGGTTTATTTACAATTCAGAAGTATATTTTTTTTTCAGATCAAGTTTAAGTAACACCACCTATGTTATGTTTATTTAAAATATGGTACATTTGTAGTATGGGTGGAACGGTTCAACTTACTCATGGTTCGGTTTGTATCACGGTTTTAGAGTCATGGTTTCGGTACGGTTTGGTATGTGCTATGTTTAGGCAAAAACTATACTGTCAAATAAAAATAAAGAAAATAAGAATAATCTATCTAACTACAAGCAACAGCACAAATAAATACAATAGAGTAAAGATACAAATAAAATAAACAGTGATTTTCAGTTTTTTTTTAGGTAGGTCTAACATTAGTTTTCAGGTAAAGAAATTGAATAAAGTAATGAAATGTAAAACAGCATTGCATATTTGACTGTATAAATTAAAGATTAATCTTTATTAAAGTTACAAAAGCTATTCAACCAAGAGCAGTGAGTGATTCCTTTGTTGTTGCTGTTTGATTAATATTAAGAAAGTGCTGTCACTTTAAGAGAATGCACTGATCCAGTACGTTCAGCCGGCTATGTCTGATATAGGATATTTACCAAGATGGGCATTTTGACAATTTTTGTGTGAATCTGTCCATTTAAACACAATACTTCAGAGAAAGTTTAATATTTGCGTGCGTTCTAGCATACGGCATTCGCATTGAACAAGAGTGAATGGTTTGTCCACGTTTTTTAAAATTTTGCTTTGTCAGATTTAAGTTGAACCGCGTTCCTAGCGCGTGCCGAACCGTGTGTGGAGAACCGTACGGTTTGATTTTTTTCCGCGAACCGTTCCACCCCTACTGTTTACATTCATGACTGTGGACGTCAGCACAAGGACAGGCCACACGGAGTGTGATGCATCGACACAGACGAGAGCTTCTGTTGACTTATTAGTGGCATGGAGGATGCACATTAATGGAAGGTGGTGGTGGGGGGTTAACTGTACTGGAAACAAACACATTGTTTACGGGACCTTGGCATTGACTGTGATGGAGATGGAGAAATCCGATCTGTTAGCACACGTCATGGCTGATCTCTGCCGATTCTGTCTTTTCTCATCTGATCTGACGTCTCCGTCATCTCTGTTGTGCCGCTGACCTCACTGCTAAATATCAGCAAACACACGGCGGCTGATTCAAAACCGCTGCTCTTTTGTGACGTCTTGTCATTTGAGGCGACAAATCATGCGGCTTGCTGAAAAGCGTGATATTACTTTTCTAAGAGATCAGGCTTAGCTTTCAGCTTTGCTGTTTGCTGAAATGGGCACTCTAGCAACACCCTATACATTCAGAACACCTTTGCAGCTACTTCACAAAACCTAGCAACCATTCAGTACTCCTTAGCAATGCCTTATATACTATACAGAGCACCCTAGGAATGTCATACATACCATTCAAAACACACAGGCAACACCCTACATACTATTCAGAACACCTTGGCAACCACCTCACACCCTAACAACACCCTACAAACCATTCCAAACACCTTAGCAGCTACTTCAAAATCTAGAAATCATTTAGAAATCCCTAGTAACACCTTGTATACCATTTAGAACACCTTGGCAACCACCACACCCTAGCAACACCCTACATAACACCCTTTATACCAGAACACTTTAGAAATTAAGCAGAATGCTCTAGCAACACCCTACAAACCATTCAGAAAACTTTGGCATCCACCTTGCACCCTAGCAGTGACCAACAAACCAGTCAGAACACCTTTGCAGCTACTTCACAAAATCTAACAACCATTCAAAACGCCCTAGGAACGTCAAACATACCATTCAAAACACACAGGCAACACTCTAAAACCCATTCCAAACACCATAGCAACCATCTTACACCCTAGCAACACCTTCAGACATTAAGACACCTTATCAACCACATATAACACCCCAACCAACATCCTATGTAACATTCAGAACAACCTAGCAACACCCTACAAACCATTCAGAACACCTTAGCAACCATGTCACACCCTAGCAATGCCCTACATTCCATTTGGAACACCCTTGAAACAGTGTAAACACACAGAGACCATACAGAAGATGTTAGCAACATCCTACATACCAACAAGAACACACTACAAACCATTCAGAACACCTTAGCAACAGCCTACAAACATTTATAACACCTTACCAACCACACAGAACACCCTAGCAACACCCTACAAACCATTCAGAACACCCTAGCAACACCCTTCAAACCATTCCGGACACCATAGCAACCACCCCACACCCTAGCAACGCCCTACAAACCATTCTGAACACCACAGCAACCACCTCACATATTAGCAACACCTGACAAACATTCAGAACACCTTATCAACCACACAGAACACCCTAAGCAACGTCCTACATACAATTCAGAACACCCTAACAACACCTTACAAACTGTTCAGAACACCTTATCAACCACCTCACACCCTAGCAACACTCTAGAAACCATTCTGAACACCATATCAACCAACTTAGACCCTAGCAACACCGAACAAACATTCAGAACACCTTATCAACCACACAGAACACCCTAGCAACATCCTACATACCATTCAGAACACCCTAGCAACACCCAACAAACTGTTCAGAACACCTTATCAACCACCTCACACCCTAGCAACACCCTACAAACCATTCATAACACCTTACCAACCACCTCACACCCTAGCAACACCCTACAAACATTCTGAACATCACAGCAACCACCTCACACTCTAGCAACACCCTACAAACTTTTAGAACACCTTGTCAACCACATAGAACACCATATCAACATCCTACATACTGTTCAGAGCACCTTAGCAACACCCCACAAACCAGTCTGAACACCACAACAACCACCCCATACCCTACACACTATTCAGAACACCTTACCAACCACCTCACACACTAGCAACACCCTACAAACCATTCAGAACACCTTAGCAGATATGCAGATCACCCAGTGCCCTGAATACCATTCAAAACACCTCACACCCTAGCCTTTTTGAAGGTGAACCACTCAAAACATGTTAGCTATGGATTACACATACTAGGCATTTTTTCAGGCCTACTCCAAAACTGAAGCTGCACATAAACAATTCAAAAATACTGTTCTACATATTGCATTAGGAATGTTTCAAAGAATCTCAAAGCAATATTTTAGTAACCACAAAAGTTAATCAAAGTACATATTTTCACCACAAATGGTATGTTGTTCTAATCTAGTGAATATGCAAAACAATGAATGTCATCATTCATCATTTTAATACATAATAAAAGTATTCTCATAAGCAATGTGCTTCTGAGAAACAGCTGCTCGAGTGAAAGAGGAGAGTCTGGCCGTTGCTCTGGGGCAAGTTCTTATCATGTATGAACTTTCTGTCTCTTCCACACTCGCAGCAAATTTGATCAGATTCCACATTCCACACATTCTGAGGAGGAGAGAGAAAAAGAGGAGAGTATTTAGCCCTGTAAAGGATTATTCAATTGTTGATAAATCATGCTCCTATAATGCAAGTGATGTTAGCACTGCTAAATCATTTCTCTGATTGATGATGATAATGTCTGTCTGTTACAGTCGTGCATCACAGCCTAAAGTCTAAACAGATGTGACCGATCACCAGGGTGTTAAAGAGGTGAGAACATAGAGCGATCATTTACATACTCACTCAAGCGACGCAGAGGTGAAACAGACAGATGTTTGGATTGGGCTCCAGGGATCCCTCAGATGCATATCCCCCGATTCAGACCAACACACTAAAGCAAAGCTGTGTGAAACGGTAGAACACTGGGCTCATCATCACTGAACTTTCTGCCACTCTTTTTACCTAGGCTATTGAAACTAAAAGGTCCAAAATAGCCACACACACACACACACACACACACATAACAAGCCATCAAAGCCCACTGTTCTCTACGCAGAACAGATATCTGGAGTATGTGCTTGAGAAAAGACTGCGTGCTGGACCTGTATTGAATCTGATGACATTTTATACACGTTCTGTGCTTATTTGGAAAAAAAATCTGTGCAATGGATTGCATCATGTTAAAATGTGTTAAAGCAGAGCTCCAAGTACTACATACCTTGTAAATGACAGGTGTTCGAATTCTTTAAAGTAACTTGAGAGCAAGCTTGCACAACATCAGTCAAGAAGTGACATGATTCAGCAAAATCATTGGAGGTAACCAGCATTGCACTTAGGGTGTGTTTATACTTGGCAGGTTTGGTTCGATTAAAACAAACTCCAATGAGGTTGCTCTAATAGTGTGGTTCATTTGAATAAGTGTGAACACTGTTATGTAAGGTGAATCTCAGTCTGCTTTCAAATGCACTCTTGGTGTGGTTCAATTGAAATATTAACACAACACGGAACAAAGACATCTAAATGAATAATATGTTCCAAGATGCGACCCTAAACACAAGAATGCTCAAGCATACCTGGTTCTTCTCCTCACAGAAACTATTTAAAGGTTTTGAATAGGCGTCAGTAAAATGTGAATGCTAAGCGAACCAGGTCTAAATGTATCCAATTGAGCTAATATTTCCCTGTGCTAACCCTTACTAAAACAACACTGCAGTTGGTTTTCCGTCAAAATACCAAAGTTACTACAGTTAATGTTAATACGGTACTGCTGTGATTACTTATTAGACACCATTGACATGGAATAGTATTTGGCATAGACTTTAACCAGTTTAATCAGTACGACATCAAAACCAACCCTATTTACTATAATAGACGCAACTGGTCATATCATGAATAATTCATCAGTGCATGTCATTCCAAAGATCTCTACTTAATCTTACATTAAATCTCATTGTCGGCTGCCATCATTAAGCCTTCTCATATTTTAACCCCTCTCCTCCAATCACCTGACCTCATTCTGGTACTGAACGCCCACTACAAGCTAAACAATTCCAGATGTATAAAATGAAGTCCCACCCAACATTAGTCTTGCTGAATATCCATCATCACTCGAAAAATAAACAGGCTTGTGAATATAATTTCACTTTTGTACTTTTAATAGTGAACAACAAATACGCATTTTGCTTCTTAATAAAAGAAACTTTAATCAGATACAAATGTCATACCGTGTGTAATCCCATAGAAACTTGTAGCAATGAAACACAACAGTGCTGAATGTAATCACCCTGAGAAAAATCCCTCATAACCATAAACGCCCCCGTCTTTCTCAGTTTTTCTTACGGCCCCTGTCAATGGTGGCTTATTCTGTCTTTGATTCATTAAGAAAAGAGTCTGTATCTTTAAAAGAAGGAAGTCTGGTCGAAACTGACCTTAAGAGAACAAAGAGCCCAGAGAGCCTCCAAAAGGAACCGTTAGCTGATTCACGCACCAATCATTTCCCTATCTAATCACTCTCCTCCCTAATGTCTGCGGGGAATGCTTCGTAATGATACAGTATCCAGAATAAAACCTCCTTAAATCTCTAGCACATCACTCACTGTTACTCACTATTATGGGAAAAGCATGTGTAATCTTTGTATGGATGCCAGTAAATGTCATTGCGTTGATTCCTTCATCCTTAAAATTCCTGAAAAAAAAGATAAATAAAGACCAACAAAATTACTTGACAAGCACAAGTTTTTTCTTTCCTATGTCAATCTATTAAAGGAGATATTAGTTGAGATATAAGTGATTAGTACATTTTATTATCTATTTATCTATTTTACAGCCACAAACCATGGTTTGCTACTTGCTGGTTGGTTGCAAGGGGAGGGACATTCTTATTCTAGAAAGCATCTGATTGGACGGAAATCTGTGTAGTGCAGGATGAGTCACCAAGATTTTTGCTCCATTCTCCTGGAAGACAAAGAAAATTGTAGGAAATTTTATTGTTTTTATCTGCTAAAAGTTAACTTTGTCACTTGGGGACACTAGATGCAGTAGATGACCTGAGAGTAAAGTAAAGTAAAATAAAATATTGAATTAAATAAATATTAAAATAAATTAAATTAAAAATAGCTCTCAATTTAATTAAATCAATTGTACTTTGAATTAAGTTTATTTCAATAATTAAACTATAATGTTTTATTTCTTTTAAAGCACTGAAGTCAGTGTAACCATGCAATGTCTGTTGAAATCTGTATATCTGCTAAAAGTTAATTTAGTCATTTAGGAAAACACTATATACAATTGATGACCTGAAAGCTAAAAGAAATGGAGTAAACACTCAGATAGATAGATAGATAGATAGATAGATAGATAGATAGATGATAGATATACCAAATAAATAAATAAGCATGTTCTCATTTTAATTGCATAAAATTTTACTTTTAAAGGGGTCATCGGATGCCCATTTTCCACAGTTTGATATGATTCTTTAGGGTCTTAATGAAAAGTCTATAACATACTTTGGTTAAAACTAAGTTTTTGTTAAAATCTAAACAATGGCGGACTGATGACAGCTCACTCAGGGCGGAGCTATAATAAAACCAAAGACTGACGCCACTGTCAATCAACAATCGTGGGAGGGGCCTGTGCAGAACTACGTCATTCTGCCAAGAATCTGAGATCGGCTTGATATGAGAAAGGGGTTTGGATTTATCGAGATTTAAAAAACAAAAACAAAAAAAAAACACTGGGTGGATTTTTATCATTATAGGGTGGTTGTGTACACACACTGCCAACACACATTTCAGTTCAAACAACATGTAAAAGTGAATTTAGCATCCGATGACCCTTTTAATTAAATTTTATTAAAAAAAAATCGAACTTAAATTTTGCTATCCTGGGGTCTTTTAAAGCACTGAATAGTCTAACCTCCTGCAGAAACCTGTATTTATCTCTGTGAGGAGTTGCATTTAGACATACAGAAATATATATTATCACTCCTTTAAGCCTGTAGCATCAGGTATGTCTTACATAAACATGTGAAAGAGAGGTGCGCCTCAGAAGTTCTGCTGTGCCCTGTGGGGTTTCTAGCGCTGGCCCTGCAACCTGGGGCCCAGCAGACCTGGAACGCTGCTATTATTACTGTGACATTCCGTCGCAACGATTACAGGATTGGGAAGATTGGCACAATGCGGCCATGCTGATTTATGCAAATCGCAGGGAATCGGGGCAGATCTGCAGCAACACGGTGACAAAACCAACACGACTTGCAAGGGTGACAACAACTCCGTTGTGCACGTATGCAATCGCACTGCACCGTTCACTGTGATAATGATGAAACAAAATATTAAACATCAGCAGAACTATATTGAAAGTGTTGAAGTTTCACCTGGTTTTTTTATTATATCGACTGACGAGAAGAGCAGCAGGAAGAAAAAAAACAGCAGCGACACCGTGTGTCGTCAGTACAACAGTGACACCTATTGGAGAATTACTATATTACAACACTCCCACTTATTTTCCAATAGCATTAAGCAATGTAATGGTAAACTATTTTACTTTTAACAAATAATTTTCCTTTTTCTTTTTTAACCTCCTGGGGTCGACAGTTCCGGCGGGGGAACTTTTTGCAGATTTGAATGTTGACAGCGAAAAGAACTAAAATGCTCCTTCATACTTGATCGTACATATAAGAGTAATACAGCATTTAAATCTGTAAAGGGTCTACTTTTATTTGTGTACACTCACAATATCAACAAAACATTGTGCTACAGCCAATATCTCCAGCTCCTGTTGACATCTCACAAACACACATGGGTCCGATGTACTCTGTTTGAAACCAATGTTCTTCATGAACTCTGTGAAAGTTTTACTCCAGCAGCGAGGGGACTGTTTCAGCCCGTATATTGACTTTTTCAGTTTGCATACCAAATGTTCCTCCCCTGATTTGACAAATCCCTCTGGTTGCTCCATGTAGATTTCCTCATCCAGGTGTCCATTTAGAAATGCAGTTATCACATCCATCTGCTGCACTTGTATCTCTCCACTCGTCCATCACTCTGATGCTTGACTTTGAACACCCATCTTGACCCTATGGCCTTACGATCCTTTGGTAGTTCCACTAAATCCCACGTCTCATTTTCCAGGAGCGACTCATATTCCAAGTCAACTGCCTCCTGCCATTCCTTTGCGTTGGGACTCATCATTGCCTCCTTCAGTGTGCCTGGTTCTGCCACAAGACAAACACTAGCATAATGATCAACAGTCACTAGGTCAGCAAACTCATCATATCCATACCTCTTGGGTGGTTTTCTGATTCTGCCGCCGTCTTTGGCAGTTTCATCAACAGTAGCATCACTTGATGTTTTCGTTGCATCATTTTATCCTGGTTTGCCTCTTTAGCGATAAAAGCACTCTCAGACGAGTCTTCTGCATCTTCACATGTTACGTTTTTGGCCTTGTGGGTTTTATTCCTTTTTTTTTTTACTTGGACAGTCACGCTTGATATGTACCTCTTTCCCACACTTGTAACATCTCCATGAGCTGGATTTATCAGCTTTCACTGCCTTAGAGTTAGAGTGCATATCACCGCGAACTTGCGTTGACATCGCTGACGCGCCACCGGACACAGCTCCACTAGACATACCACTGCCATAGTTACCATCAGCAGACACTCGCTTTTGTTCTTCATTTATTAATGCTTGCTGAACAAACTGCAGTGTTAAATTGTCCAACTTAGTTTCCAGTGCAGTGACAATTGTAGCATAGCTTGATGGCAAACTACCTAGCAGTGTTACAATTTGATCCTCCTCTTCAATTACAGCACCTATTGCTCCTAGCTGATCAGTTAGTTCTTTCATTCGTTTCAAATGTTCAGTTATGCTTTCTCCTTCCTTCATTTCACATCTGAAGTATTTTTTCTTCAGAAACAACTTGTTTGCAAGAGTGTCTCTCTCAAAATGTCCTTTCAGCGTGTCCCACGCTTCTTTAGGGGTCTTACAGCTTGTTATCAGATACAATTGTGGTGTACTCACATTCAGCACCAACACAGAAAACGCTTTTTCTTTCCGTTTTTCGAATTCTTCCCTTGTCTGTGCATTTGCTCCCTCTGGCACGTTGTCAGTCTCCACCACCATGCCCCATAGTCCTTTTGCTTTCATCAAATGCTCCATTTGAAATTTCCACGTTACCCAGTTCTCTGGCCCACTTAGCTTTTCAATAAACAGTCTATCCTCCATTGTGAGTTCCACAACACTGTCTGTCACACACAAAAAATAAAAAATCCTGTGTAAAAAAGCACCTTTTTAGCGAAGACCTGGGCCCATAACCTGTTGAAGTTTCACCTGGTTTTTTTATTATATCGACTGACAAGAAGAGAAGCAGGAAGAAAAAAAACAGCAGCGACACCGTGTGTCGTCAGTACAACAGTGACACCTATTGGAGAATTACTATATTACAACAGAAAGGGCTTCCAAGGAGAAAATATTTGCAAAGTGGCATTGACGTTTTTTTTTAATGCATTCCATTCAAAGTTTTTGACCTTGCATAATAAAAAATATAACAATACACTTTTATAGAACAGAAAGCAGACTGAAAAAGGGAAGAACGTGGTTCCCTTTCCTGGGGAATGTGGTTGAGATAACTGAACTGGAATTTAGTGTGGGTTAGAGCCGTGTCACAGTGACATACTAACTGAGCAGCTCATTCACAGCGAGTGGAGTTTGAGCCGGGGGAAGTGACTCTATTAGAAGAGGGGAGAGGGGGAAACTTCCCTGACTCTGTAAACAGCAATGACTGTTAAACAGCTGCGAGGTGCACTTAGCAACAAACACACGTTTTATTGTGCTCAAAGACACCTGCGCTGGTCAGAGCTATATTAAAAGGCCATTATGGGGTTAGATGCTGGGATGAGTCATCTGGGTCAATATGGATAGTAAACACACGCACACACATCGTGTACCTCTCACGGTTACGCACAACTCCCTGCTGTAGATACACCAAAACAAACACAAGCATCTATCAGATGACAGCACCTGTAAATTCAGACCAATCTGAGTTTTTTGCATTACAGTAATGAGAACCCATTTATATATATATATATATATGTTGAATTACTGAAATAAATTAACTTTTCCACGACATTCTAATTTATTGAGATGCACCTGTATATACGCTGTTGTCCAAAGTTTGGGGTCAGAAAGATTTTGTAATGTTTTTGAAAGCAGTCTCTTATGCTCACCATTTATTGGACCAGCAATGAAGTAAAATATTATGAAATATTATTACAATTTAAAATAGCTGCTTTTTATTTGAATGCATTTTAAAATGTAATTTATTCATGTGATTCAAAGCAGAATTTACTCCAGTCTTCAGTGTCACATGGTCCTTCAGAAATCATTCTAATATGCTGATTTGCTGCTCGAGAAACATTTCTTATTATTATCAGTGTTGAAAACAGATGTGCTTCTTTAATATTTTTATTTTAGGATTCCTTAAAAACAATAATTTTATTATTTTATTTTATTTTGCATTACTTTAATTAGAATCATTTTTAAAATATACACTACTGTTCAAAAGTTTGGGGTAGTTCAGTTCTAAAATATTTTGAAAATAACTAATCTTCTAGTTAAATATATGCTAAAATGTCAAACAAAGCTGAATTTTCAGCAGCCATTTCTCCAGTCTTCAATATTTGAATGCATTTTAAAATGTAATTTATTCATTTGATTCAAAGCAGAATTTACTCCAGTCTTCAGTGTCACATGGTCCTTCAGAAATCATTCTAATATGCTGATTTGCTGCTCGAGAAACATTTCTTATTATTATCAGTGTTGAAAACAGATGTGCTTCTTTAATATTTTTATTTTAGGATTCCTTAAAAATAGAAACACTATTTAAAACACTATTTAAACACACACACATACACACACATATATATATATATATATATATATAGTAACAATGTATAATGTCTTTATTGTCACTTTTGACCATCACTAATTTATCCTTGCTGAATAAAAATACTGAATAAAAAACAAAACAAAACAAAAAACCCTGATCCCAAACCTTTGAACGGTAGGGCAACATTAATGATAATTTCAGAGGAGTGGGTATAATTAAAAAAAATATATAATTTTTTATAAAAATGTAACAATGGCAAAAAGAGAGAAAAGAAATTGATGTATCAAATACTAACCTAATATTTTCATAAAATAAGCTATGTTGCATCATGTGTGATCATGCTCATTTTTTGTTTTTATTGTATGAAAAAGTGCAGCTTTGGCAATTTGCTAAAACTCATTTTGTGTTCCACAGAAAGTGTCAAATGAGGTGACTCACATGAGGTGGGTAGATGAGGATAGAAACTTCACTTAATCATCTGCAGAAGAAATGCCTGACTTGATTTTTGACATTTCTGCAAACATGTAACAAGTTTTCAAAATCAAATTGCATTAAAATCTGATGGGGAATGAATGATGAATGAGCATGACACTGCAGCCCATTTATGTGGCATTTTAAAGAATTCATGGTGGGGCTGTGAGAAATTTACAAAATGTGCATAATGAGCATGTGGGGGAAAAAACGACTGCATAAGTGTGAGAGAAATGCATGAGAAAGCGTGCACACGGCTCCTGTCGCTTGGCGTCCTTCATCTGATAACAGACTTCACCCATGGGCTCTGCTCCACCCCAAACAACTATTTTACTACTCATGGTTTCATTAAAGAGAGAAAAGATGCTCGCATGGATTAAAAAAATATGGGTACAAACATAAAAGCAATCACATGCTGATGCATGTAAAAATGACAGAACACAATGAAATTCCACACCTGAGAATGCACACATCAAAACTCATCTGTCACCACAGGCATGCAAGCTAATGAAAACATCGCGAGTCAATAAGATCTTCAGATATGAGTCATTAGCTCTGTTCCAAACTTATGCTGCAGACATAAGCAGCCGCCTCGCAAGTCCCACATATGGGATCGGTTTAGTGCAATTTACATCGGCTGCATGATGCTAAGCTAATGCTGCGTTCCTATACACAAACACACAAATATTAGGCAAATTTATGCATTTCTGTGTAATTAATTGTGAAATTTACCAGTAGTTTCTGAGGGAAAATTGTTTCTACATCAATTGTTTCTATATTTTTTTTTTCAGTGCAGGTTTTGGAACTGTTTCAGTTCAATGTTTACATGTGACACTACTGTGAAGAATCCATTTCCAAGAATATTAAAGATATTGTTTATGTTTTATTCAATTGCTCTGGGACATTTCGATGCCAAGAAAAGACAAAAAAACAACAAAAACAAAAAAACGTTCGTTTGGGAAGAGTCACACCTGGAGGTGGGGTGAGGTGAATAGATGTTCCAGGGCGTTTCCATGACTTTCGGCGGGAACAAGAGCAAGTTGTACTAAAATGAAAGTTTGACACACGCTAGCACAGAGGGTGCGGTGAGGAGATGCACAGGTTGGGTTGTAAATGTCAGATCAGAATATAAACTAAACGCGTTGCTCAATGCACCGCAGAACAGATCCTAGTGCCAGTTAAAATACTGGACTCACATAATAGGTCACGCCTTTGATGTATGTGGGTTATGGGATTGTGCGCTATGTTGTACCAACGATTGGCTCATTAACGAAAATCATACAGATTCTTGCTGTGACATACAGGAAAAAGGATTAAAAAAAAGGTTGTTGAAATGTTACTGTCAGAACAAATCAGCATGCCTAGAGGGCGACTGTAAAATTAACAACCATCCCTTGCAGGTGGCGGCTGAAAATAAATGATAACAAAACAATCGAATTGAGCACAAAAATAATTAACAAACCGCAAATTATTAATTAATTTAATATTTTTTAATAATATTTTGAATATATATATTTAAAACAATTACAATTGTATTATTATAAATGATAATAACAATTTTATTATTTTATTTTATTTTGCATTACTTTAATTAGAATCATTTTTAAAATATACACTACTGTTCAAAAGTTTGGGGTAGTTCAGTTCTAAAATATTTTGAAAATAACTAATCACTGTATATATATATATATATATATATATATATATATATATATATAAACATATATATAAACATGTCTTCTTATTATTAATGTTGAAAACAGTTGTGCTGCTTAATATTTGTGGAAACAGTGATACATATTTTCAAGTCTTTGATGAACAGAAAGTTAAAAATAGCAACATTTATTTGAAACTGTAATCTTTTGGAATATTATAAATATCCTTACTGCCACTTTGATACATTTTATGCACTCTTGCTGAATAAAAAGTAATTTCTTTAAATCAAATCAAATCAAATCAAATACAAATATATGCAGTTTGAGAGTGTAATCAGATTTGATTAGATGGTAATGCCGACTTCAGGATTGTGGAAAGTGTAACTAATCACAATCATTTAAAATTGAGAAGGATATTTATACAGAACTATATATCACCAATTAACAAACCTGGAGTTCACGGTAGGTCTATCTTGGCTAAATCTAATCTATTTCTCTATGGAGAAAATGAGTGGCTCCAGAACCCTACTGCTGCTCTCAGCTCTTCTTTCTCACCTCTCCTCACACTCTGTTACTCTCAAATGCCATCAGCACAGAGGCACAGCAGTGGCAGACGTGAGTTCTTAGAAACCATTGGTAGGTGATCCATTATAAGCTGGAATCACGGGCTGGAACCGCTAACATTCTTTCTGAAAGACATCACTTTTCCCACTCTTTTCTCCCTCCCTCCCTCTCTCCAAGCCTTCTTCTGACCCTGCACAGCTGTCTCCACAACCAAACTCCAGATAAGTTTTGTTCCTCCATGAAATATGCAGTCTGAGTCACTGTCTCTGAACTCCAAGGTTTGGTGGAGCAGGACACACGCCAGGCTCCGGTTTTGGTTGTTGCCCAAATGCATTACCGTAAGGGACTAATTAGCGGGATTGGGTCATTCTTGCTATTCAGTACATTTCCATTTCACAATTTTAATATATTGGATTCAATATTAAACTTAACTTATCATATTAGTTTCTTTTATCCAAATAAAGTGAATATTTTTTAGACATTACAGAGTTCAGTAGGTAACAGGAATCACCCACTTCAGTCATTTGAAAAACAAATGTGGGATTGGCAAATGGGAACGCTTATATTTAACCGTTGTGTCTTTTAACCTAATGCACACAAATTAAATCGTCATCGAGGTGAGCTTCTATTTCTATTTGTAGCACAACGAAACAATTACCGCACATTGTGACTGAAAACAAAAGGTCTGCACAAACAGGTCAAATTAAGTTATTCATAGAAGCAGGATTGAGAGCTATTTTGGGGGTTTCCACCTGTATAAAGAAACTCTGCATTAATATGAATGCATATACGCTGCACAACCTAATGCACAGAACCAATATCCTGACATATATTCGCATGTGTTTACATTCAAAAAGATAAGAAGGGGTTATTAGAATGTGGCATGCATATGCAAATAATTATTAAATTAAATAAATATACTAAATATAAAACAAATACAACTAAATTAATACATATACAGTTACAATTGCATGTATTTCTTTATAATATAAATTTACCATTCAAAAGTTTGGGGTTGGTAAGATTTTTTAAGGTTTTTATAAGAAGTCTCTTTTGCTCACCAAGGCTAAATTTATTTGATCAAACATACAGTAAAAACAGGAATAATGTGAAATAAAATTACAATATAAAATCACTGTTTTCTATTTGAATATATTTTAAAATGTAATTTATTCCTGTGAATTTTCAGTTTTCAGTGTCACATGACCCTTCAGAAATCATTCTAATATGCTGGTTTGATACTCAAGAAACTTTTTATTATTGTGCTGCTTAATATTCTTGTGGAAATAACACTATATTTTCTCAGGATACTTTAAGTTCAAAAGAACATTTAGTTTGAAGTATAATTTTTGTAACAATGTAAAATACTTGATAAATGTATATTGCTCAATATTATAATTAGTAACACATACTATTTCAGTACACTCGTAATCACATGTTTGCCGTGTATAAAATATCAACAAAGCACTCTGTGACCTCTCGCCTCTTTTAATGGCTCATAACCAATAAAAATTGGGCGTAACCGAACCAGAATGTAAACATAAGCCATGTCTACGGTAACAGAGTCAAAGAGACGCACGCACTCGGAGCTTTGTTTACATCCGAGCACCTCTGCTACTCACTCAACAGCCCAGCCGACACTTACACAGAAATTCAGTGGAAGTCACAGCCCACTGCTTATCTCTCACTGCTTCACTCTTTTTCGCTCTTTCTGTGTGTCTCGGGTTCCTGGGAAGCAAGAGAGCGTTATGAAATGCGACTGGAGGCTGGGAGTGTATCTCTGCTGTACTGACCATGTGTGCGGCTTCAGGCGGCTGCTACCTGTGCAGCATTTCAATGGAAACGCACGGGGCCTCAGTTATCATCTGTTGAAAGGATTACACGCTCCACACAGTCTGGTGCAAAACAACTCGCAACTGCTTTCATTCAGAGGAAGACCTCAAAAACATTTTCCCGTCGATCAGCAGTGCAACGGCCAAGGTTACTGATAACACGGAGAAACATTCTTGGAAAATGTCAAAACGCCTATTACAATATACTATATTATTGACACAGGCTAGACTAACAACCTTCCTTCACCTCTACTTATCCTTTCTTTTTAATGGCTCTTTTATAGTACAACGGTAACCACCCACTGTTTTATAGTGCTGGCTGTGGTATTTTTTTCCCATTCATTTTCTCCATTGTGATTTAAAAAAATTCTACATTTAAAATAATAATAATAATGTTAATAACTAAATTAATTTATGAGGGAATTAACTACTCACCTCATGAAACATAGTAAATGACATAATAGATCAAAGTAATAGTATTAAGTAAAAATAGTTTTATACTCATTCATTATAAGTATTAGAACAATATATTTTAAGTTTATTATAAAACTTTTATAAAAGTTTATTATAAAACCGAGTTGGTAAGTCGGTAAGAGTTTTTAAGGTTTTTAAAGTCTCTTCTGCTCACCAAGGATGCATTTATTTGATAAAAAATACAGTAAAAGCAAGAATATTGTGAAATATTATCACAATGTAAAATAACCATTATAAAATAATATATTTTAAAAGGTAATTTATTGCTGTGATCAAAGCTGAATTTTCAACATCATTACTCCTTTGGGGTTGGTAAGATTTTTTAAGGTTTTTATAAGAAGTCTCTTTTGCTCACCAAGGCTAAATTTATTTGATCAAACATACAGTAAAAACAGGAATAATGTGAAATAAAATTACAATATAAAATCACTGTTTTCTATTTGAATATATTTTAAAATGTAATTTATTCCTGTGAATTTTCAGTTTTCAGTGTCACATGACCCTTCAGAAATCATTCTAATATGCTGGTTTGATACTCAAGAAACTTTTTATTATTGTGCTGCTTAATATTCTTGTGGAAATAACACTATATTTTCTCAGGATACTTTAAGTTCAAAAGAACATTTAGTTTGAAGTATAATTTTTGTAACAATGTAAAATACTTGATAAAAAAATCTGTCTTCTATTTGAATCTATTTAAAAGGTAATTTATTGCTGTGATCAAAGCTGAATTTTCAACATCATTACTCCAGTCTTCAGTGTCACATGATCCTTCAGAAATCATTCTAATATCAGGTTTGCTGCTCAAGACATAATTATTGTAAAAATACCTATAACACTCTTATTGTAAAAATATGTATTTATGTATGTATTCTTTATTTGTCATCTTTATTTATGTGTTTTGTGTGTGTGAAAAAAAACAAGGAATGAAAATAAAAGAGAAGAAGAAAAAATGAAGAAATATTAGGTAAAATAAATGTCCTAGAAATGTTTTTGTTTAATGAAGGATGAAGTATAATGGAAAAACAGTATATATATATATATA
>NW_015660521.1:6318-41941 GCF_001515625.1 Sinocyclocheilus rhinocerous | reverse complement strand
TTAAAAGAAAAAAAAAAAAAAAAAAAAAAAAAAAATATATATATATATATAGAGAGAGAGAGAGAGAGAGAAATACTGAACCTAAACTTGAATAGTAGTGTATACAAACATTAATCACTACTGTAGCTCTTATTGCTCACTTGTCAATGGTGGCATGTGTACACTGATGGCCAGATATCAGATACACACCTGATTTAGACTCACATATGGAAGCAGTCCAAATCAGATGGTGTAAAATCACATAAGTATTTTTGTTGTTTCCATACATGCAACAAGATCCAATCTATGCCACAAGTTTGTACACACACACACACACACACACACACAAACATTGGTGACAGTGTAAATGTGGTCATTATGTCTCCAAATGACTGCAGAAATTTCCTTCAACTGTGGTTCTCATATTCGATATCACATGATGAACTAACCCACTATCAAAATAATAAATAAATAAACATTAAAATAATGTCCTAACATCCTTAAAATCATACACCTAAATGTATTTATTTAATTATCATCATTATTATTATTTTTATATGTTAAGCCAAATTGTTCTCCACACAAATGGTGGTCAGTACAAATAACATTTATCCTTGCTGGAAGTGAACCTGCATTTAAAAGTTCAATTTTATCCCCTTTATTTTTCACAAGTGTAAAAGATGCACACTCACACAGTAGTGAGTATTTTTTCATGCTTTTCAAGAATGAGTGCATGTCACACAACCTGTTCATGTTACATCTGCCACCAAGCGACTGATGAATTTGAAGAAAATTACACTCACTCACAAAACAGTGTGACTCACAGCCTTCATTGTCAACAACAACATTATGGGGAGGGTTTTCCCACGTGCTAAACGTAGATACGCCTTGTTTTTTTTTTCAATCTTAAATATGCATGCTTATAAGACCGGTAGAATTGTATTATTTGCATTTACTGTATCCCGTATCCCAGTGGGGCTGCACACCTGAAATACAGAGGATTTGTATAAGTAGCGGTTTCAAGCAGCACTTTCAATGCCGGGTTTCATATGGAGGGTCAGGAAATGGGCCAAGCAGCATCAAGCTTTCGAGTCACCTGAAATAGCTTCTTATTGGCTTCCCTGTGGTCTCTTCACTGGGATTCTGGCTTGATCTTTTGCTGCCAAAGTGCTCTCTTGAAAGATCCCTGCTGTGCATCCGATGGGTATTTAAGAGCCCCTCTCTCTCTCTCTCTCTCTCTCTCTCACACACACACACTTTCTCTCGCTTTCTCCATGTCTAAAATGCATTACTGATATATCAACATTTCCATCACCGCAAGGAAAGAGGTCGAATCATCAGCAGAGAGGTTCTCAGAAGGCATGTCCTCAGCTCGGGGTTATCATGTCAGTCCAAACCACACAGCAGCACCCAACCTCATCCTGTTTCTCACACATCGAAGAGCAGCTCACCGCACATTTCATAACTGCAAACACTTTCAAAACAAAAACACCAGCAACAGCAAGTTTCAGGTTGAGCCATTAGCAGCTTTTTGATGGTGTGCGTGTCAAATAGGCGACAAGACAAACAACCTGTTTACTGAGGAGACACGGACGAATCTGGGTGGCATTTAAGGACCTGATAGACTCACAGTGAAGAATGAAAAAGAAATCCGCTAAGGGGGCGTTCACACAGAATGCGTTTTTTTATTCCATTGCGCTAATTTTCCATTGTCTTTCTATGTAAATGCATTAGACGGCCGTGTTTGACCATTAAGCTGGCGTCTCTTGGTGTCGCGCACAAGGGAACATTTAAAAAAAATGTTTTTCCCATCATTCCACTGCTCATGTCTCCTGTTTTTCAAAGCAAAAACACTTTCTGTGTGAATGGCCCCTTAGAAGTCAAAAGAAGTTCGAAATAATTGAGCTGCGGTATACTGTCAGGGGCCATACAGAATGCATCCGTGCTTTGAAAAACGGCAGACGCGCCAATGGAATGGGGAAAAAGGTCTTCAGATGCTTTTTTTTTTTTAGAATCTAACTTATTTTAACTTGAGTACCGCGTTTTTACAGAGCTATTTTGAGCCTGTTTACACCTGATCACTTCATCCGTTTATTCTGATTGGATAGCTATCCGATTGTGAAAAAAACAGGTGTAAATGCCCTCCGAAACGCTTTCAAGATGGATTTAAATCCATCGCACAAATCACTTCAGGAGGTGGTCTGGGATGATTCCAGACGAAACTTGAAAAGTGTAAATGCATCTGGTTGTTAAAACCACATATGTGAATTTTACTCCTCCCAAAATATTAAAATAATAAACGTGTGAGAGCATGTTATAATCTATATGATGTGTTATAGTCAGATATGACAGCGCTAATGCAACACACGTCACCGCGGATGAGTAGTTATCTCTTCAGTAAGCCGATGTTCAAACTGCTGCAAATAAAACTGAAAGTAAGTCGCAAACGCTCAACACACAATCATCTTCATTAAAAGTAGTACGACTAACTAATTTTTCCAGTGCTGATGCCGCTCTCTGTCCTGTTGAGGTCTTTCGTCTTGAAATTAGCTGATGATGAATAAAATGCAGTGCATATCTGTTGCTTTCATTGACTTGAACTCTGTTAAATTCACGATAATTAAAGATCGGACTTACATCAGTGTTAATTTTGACAGCAAATTTTGATTTAGTTTTAGTCATAGTCTTTTGACTAAAATGCCATTTAGTTTTAGTCATATTTTAGTCATCTGAATTGTTTTTAGTTTTAGTCTAGTTTTAGTCGACTAAATATCATAAGATTTTAGTCGACTAAATCTACAGTAAATTTAGTCGGCTAAAATCTAATGGGTTTAGTTACAGTGCATTTATTAAGCATGTCTCTAAAATTTCCAAACTCATTGTATAGGTTTGATATTAAGGTTTTATCATGATAGACACCGATTTAACTGCGGTGACACACAACATGCCTTTATGTTAAAATTAAATAAAACCACTTCTCATAAAGAACAAGAACATGGTCTTCTTTTTTAATGAAATAGCAATGGTTATATAGGCTAATTATGCATTCTTTATAGCAACTTGTTTACCATATTCTTTATTCTTTCAAGCAGACATATTTATTTCTATAAATAAATTTAGATTAATCTTTAGGGCTACTAAAGTTTTTCAGTCAAGAGCAGTGAGTGATTTTCTGTCTTTCTTTTGTTGCTTGATTAACATCAATGACTCGGACAATAGCAAGTAAATTAGGCTGCTGTCCCTTTAAAACCGAATGCACAGCTGCAATGGATGCAATGTACTGATACACGTTCTCTCTTGCGTCATCAGATTTATCCATATGTCTGCTCTTCTCTTATTCCCACATATTGACATTTTTGAACGTTTTATGAGACGTGCAGCAAGTGTATGTTAGCTCATGTCCGGTTCATATGTACGCATCTAACCTCCGAACCACACAACAGATTCGTTCTGAATGAATCTCTTCCCAAATCGTCCCTCCCTAACATTTTCGTCTCGTCTCGTTTTTATTCGTTGACGAAAATGTCAATAAATATTTAAAGTTTTAGTTTGTTATCGTCTCGTCGTCAGAGAAAAAAATGTCGTTGACGAGAATTATGACGAAAATGAATCGTCAACGAAATTAACAATGATTTACATCCGTTTTGCGGAGACACATTTATGTAGCCAAATGTAAATGGAACAGTTTTAACAAAACAGATAGCTATCCGATAAGAGAAAATGCATGGAGTGACCAGGTGTAAACAGGCCCTTTGTCATGTGCGAGATGCTGCGGAGAAAAAAAACACAAGACGCGAACACAGTGGTCAAACTTGTCCATCTTTACATAGAAAAACAATGGAAAAGCATGACTGGTCTTCAACAAGCTCAGGAAATCCCACATCACACCTGCTTATCTCTCTGCACTCGTTACTGTTTGCAGCTTGCATCAAGTTCAAGACAATGAGGTCTGCATTCAAAACAGCCACAGATTCCTTCTACTTCCACTCACTCTTACGAGTCTACATCCCCTCTAAAAGCCTGCATTTCGTAAGTAAGCCCTGTCTCATGGTACTATCACATAGAGGCACAATATCACTTTCCAGGCCATCTCATTCACTGTTCCTTGCTGGTGCAATGATCTTCCCAACACCATCTGGAACGCTGAATCCCAGACAACATTCAAGAGACAGCGGACAGGGGTGAGAAAACAACAGTTAAGAAAGCATCGGATGACAGCGATGTTGATATGTTTGCACCAGATCTTCAATTCGGCAACTGACATTAATTAAACGTGCATTTAGTGATTTCTGAGAAACGCTGATGATATTTGAAATCACCAAAACAAACATGTCCCTACCCAAAATGATCACACTCTATCTTGATAACTCCGCCACCAATTTCATGAACATGTTATGCATCATGAGTGGACACGCCCCCTACTGGTGACTGGCTTGAAGTGTATTTTGGTGCTCGGTCTGATTCACTTTCAACAGCGTTTCTCAGAAATCGCTTACTGCACCTTTAAGTCATGTTCCGTTTATTTATTCAGGGTTCTTGACTCATTCTTCCCACTGGTCGCTCTTTTGCGACTAACTTTCTCAGTTGATCCGACGAGCACATAATTTGGTGGCAATTTAAAAAAAAAATTTTTGCTACAACATGGGATTAATCAATGCATGCTGATGAACTTTTATCATAGTTTAGTTATATGGTAACGAAAGTGTGCAACATTCAACCCATTCTTATTTGTGACCCAGGACCACAAAACCAGTCATAAGGGTACATTTTTTGAAATTGAGATGTATACATCATCTGAAAGCTGAATTAATAAGCTTTCCATTGATGTATGGTTTGTTAGGATAGGATATTTGGCTGAGATACAACTATTGAAAATCTGGAATCTGCGGGTGCAAAAAAATCTAGATACTGAGAAAATCGCCTCACGTTACTCTCGGAGGCTTTCTTTCTTTCTTTTAATTTATTTGATTCCTCAGTGTTTGCTAAACGTTCTGTAATTTATTAGTCCGTATATAATACAGCATGTGGTGTATGCCATGCCTCATCTTATTCGTTTTTGTTAATAAACCTTATGTAAGATAGTTTGTCATTGTAGCCTACTGTTTTCTTGTTGTTGTGCTTTTTAATTAAGAATAACTATGAATCCATCATTTGTTTTAGTCTTAACAAGTGAAAGGTGTATAGGTATAAGCAAAAGCAATGTCAATGTCAATTCCAATTAGAATAACAACTTTAATTTCTACTACAAAGCAGCTCCCCGCTGTGTTCATGTTTTTTTTACTCTCATCTTACCTCAATGGACTGAACACAAGAAATTAACCAGAGAAGATTTGCAGGTCAAAGAAGGCGGAGCCCCAAAGCACAACTACCTATTATATAGTCTCAGCCTCAGATGTCAGGCATACAAAACGGGAAACACATTGGGAGTTTCAAAGTCGTTATCTGATTTGTTGAAAACTAATTCTGGGAGATGTTGATGTCACTTTTTTTACCGGTCCGCCTGAAAACAAATCTGTCGTGACGCTAAGCCCACTCATGGAAGAAGAATGCCATCTTGTTTACAACTGTGACAATGATCGCTTATCAGGATCAACTAAATGCTAGATTTTCAAAAGTATGTGACATTTACGGCATAGAATTTTGAGGACTGACGACAACTATCTTGAATGATTTACTGGTTTCACTCTGATTAGGGACATCACATTTTAATGCCCCTAAAAATTATGCTTCACAAAATGAACTACATGCTGGTCAGACAGCGTCTTGGGCGCTCCTTGGCCAATGAAAGCTGCAATGAAGTCCAGACCTTCTGCTGTCATTTTGAAAGTCTGGCTATTTGTGAGAACCTATTATGTAATCGTCACAGACCAGCAGTTCTTTGTTCTTTGATTTCGCTTGAAGTATATTGGGGTCTTTACACTCTTTAAAATAAAGGTTCCAAAAGGGGATTTTCACAGCAATGCCATAGAAAAATCCTTTTTGGTTCCCCAAAGAACCTTTCAGTAAACAGCTTGTGACGGGCGGAGGAGCGGTGGGCCGTCCACCAACGATGTCCAGTACCATCACATGGCACCGCGAGTGAGAGCCTCTCAGCCGGTTGAGGACCAGTGTGTCCGGGAACTGGACCGAAAAATTATTATTTTTTCTTTTCCTCTCTCCCCTCATCCTTCCGTCTCCTTTTCTCTCGCCTCGTCTGTCTGTCCTTACCCCCAGGTGCGCCGCAGCCGCCGTGATCGGCTCCCCCGGAGGGGGGAGTAGAGCGCAGTCTCGGGAGTACCCCCCGGCCTGCAATGGGGGTATGTGACGAGTGGGGGTGGGGCCGAGAGCCGTGGGAACAGAGCGAGGCCGGTGGAGTAATTGATAATGAGCGACACCTGCACCACTCACCGGTCTCGAGTCCCACGGAGGAGCTCCGGAAGGATAAAAGGAGGAGTTACGACAGTGAAAGACGAGAGAGGACCAGGCCTGGACTTTATTTTGTGTTTTGTGTGCGGCAGTCGTCCGCGAGGGGCTGCCGCTTTACTTTAATTTTGTGTTTGTTTATTTTATTTTATTAAAGTTTTGTTTAAATGTTCGCCGGTTCCCACCTCCTTCTTCCCGATCTACAAACGTTGTTACACAGCTCTTAAAAGAACAATTTTTTCCTTCTAATTTCTAATCAGAAGAACCTTTCACACTTTGTGCATTGAAAAGGTTCCATGGATGTTAAAGGTTCTTTATGGAACCATCAAAGCCAATAAAGAACCTTTATTTTTAAAAGTGTCCATTGAAATATGACAGAGTGAAGAATGTTACTCAGCATTTGATTTCCTGTATTCCTGATTAGCGCATCATTACACACAAGGGCAAATATTTATCATATCACAGTCGGATTCATTCCTGAGGACCTTAAATCACAGCAGAGAAGCTGAGGGAAATGTTATTGATGAGCTTGTAAAAGCAGCCTGACCTGGAGCTAAGGTGAATGCGAACGAACTGCAGACTCCTGCGATTTTATTGGCAAACGCCTGGAATGTGCTCAGGGCAAGCAGCCAGGCCGCATTAACAGACGGACTGCTGACTTCCCAGAATACCACCACTCTGCAAGTCCATTCCGGAAACGGCTCTCGCTCTATATCTGTGCAGGGGATGAATTAAGTGTCGTGATGTGGTTTTCCCTCTATCACTCACTCATCCTTCAAAAGCCTAGATATCTATCCTTCCCCCCAGAGCTTTGAGAGTTTTGATGCCAGATTTGTAGTGCTCTTAGAGGAGGAAAGAGCCCCTAGCGCTCTAATGGGCCGGAGCAAACCACGCGCCACATTCTCAACATCCACCTCAAACCTCATAATGTGAGCCAAAATCATCACAATTAAAAGAACCAAAGACTTAAACTACTTTAGTCTGTGTGCATTGAATTTATTTAATACACGAGTTTCACAATTTGAGTTGAATTACTGAAATAAATAAACTTTTCCACGACATTCTAATTTATTGAGATGCACCTGTAAGTGAAAGCAAATGGGAATTGTATATATTAGATTGCATATTAGGTGAAATGAACTCATGCATGCAGACTATCTACATATTTCTGGAAAAAAAAAGAAAGAAAAGTATGCAAGCGTCTGGTATTCTCTCATAGCAAACTCTTCTAATAAATGTCAGTCACAACTATACACACACACACACACACACATAAATGTATACATTTACTTAAGTTAAAATAAATAAATATACTGCATACTACAAAATATTGAGTATACTCATGAGATGCGCAATAAACAAACAAGTAAATAAATATATAAATAAATAAATAAATAAATGTCAGATTTATGAACCAATAGCTCTTTTGAGCCAGTTATTTTAATTAATCATTGAAATTTTTAAAAAAATATATGCTAAATATATGCTGTAAACTTTAAATGAAATTTATTTTTGAAACTGAAAATATATTTAGTTTCAACTTTTATACACAAAAATATATTTCACAATATATTTTGAAAAATATACAAAAAATTATTATAAAAACTATATTGGTAGAAATTCTATTTATTGTAGCAAAAAAAAAAAAAGGCTTTTGGCTTTTTTTGTATATTTTGAAATATATTTAAAATTATATTAATTAACATGCTGTCAAGTGTTCCTATTTCCTATCTGTACTGCTGCTGTCACAGAGAGAAAAGCAGTTTTCATTGTGTAATGGAACAACCACAATGTGAAATTTGGCTGTTATGATGTTGAGCAAATACAACATATCAAACTGTATTTATAATAATTATTTATAATATAAAAGATTACATATATTTTTAGTTTTTCTGTAGTTTTTAATTTATTTTGTTGTTGTTGTTGTTGTTTTTTTTGCTTTTTACAAAATGCTTTAGAATCATATTTATTATGAAAATTGCTATTCAAATAAATCTAAATCGAAAGTCATTTCTGGTTTATACACATAACATCACAGTGTCAGGTTAATACAAAGTAAATATTTTCCAGATAATATTTTAATCATTTGCTTTGATAAAATAACAATATAAAAGCTAACTATTTAATTTAGGAAACAACATGTTGACTTAATAATATCACAATAATAAGATAACATATTTCATATTTGGGCTTTCTTGGCATCGCTTTGAAAACCCCAGATTTAAATGAATATTTTTGGGCCTGACAGCTGGAAAAACGTCCTGCCTAATTTGAATGCAGGCGGACGGAAACGTTGAGAGGATTTGGCTGGGATGCTTGATTAGAAAATACAGACTCTGAGGCTTGGGCCTTCAGGCGGTTACATTATGGAGAAGGTATGTGCAGGTGGCGGAGCTCAGCCAAATGGACTCCCAGAGATTCCCTCCCCAGCGACAGACAGAAGGAACGGGATGAGCTGTACGGCCTCTGCCTGCCACACGCAGATACCCAGCTGCTCTCCTTTCACAACCTGCCTGTGATTCAGAGCAGGAGTGAGACACTGTCTGGTGATTTAGGACTGCATCTGCTCCTCATGACACGCTTTCTGCCAGGCGGGGAGGAAAAAGAAGAAAAACAGTAATGAGACACATGATGAATGTAGGACAGGAAGGCCACAGCCAGACAGAGTCTTAGACAGCCGCAAATGCAGAGATTTGTTGCGTCTAGGCGAGAGACCACAAGCGTTTTGCATGCAAACAGGTCGTAGATGTTCGGTTTTGTAAAAGACTTCAATCCTGACCCAGACGTTAAAGCTTTGCGCATTACATATTACGCTCTCCGTCTCGCCCTGTTGGCAACATTCGACCAAATGCGCGCTGTAATTAAAAGCATGCGGCGGTAGGGAGGACTTGTCCATGCAGATTGGGAAAAGGACGGCAAGTTTAAGCTCATCCAGAGCTTTGGATCCGGGCCCAGTGTAACAGAAAGTTGGCCACGAAGGTAGCGGCGTCTACACAGGCTTTCTTGCGAGGCTCTACCTCCCGTGAACCCCAGACTCGCACATTTGTGGGAGAATTGGCAGCTGTCTGAGAGACCGTCTGCCTTTGTGAAACGCTGCGAAGCACATTCCACTGCCTCTGTGGTCAGACAGTTGTTTTTATCAGTATTTAGAGGATGAATGGTGGTGGACGGGGTTGTTTGGGTGCCTGGATTTGCTGGATCTGTAAATAGGGGAGGGTTGAGACATCAGGCACCCGGCTAACACTTCTGACAGCCTCAGACCGTCTGACATCACAGGCAGAGGCGCCACTAACGTCGAGGGTGGTGAAATCTGGCAGAGGAGAAAATAACTCAAATTACTTTCGTTCTAGACTTCATTGTTTCTGGCAAAACAAATATTTGCGGTGCGCTGAGTAAGTACGACAGCAAGCTACTGCCTATTTTTATGCACAATACACACATAGAGTTACATTTAAAAAGTTGCGCTGTCAAAATTGCAGCGAGTCACATTTTACTATTACAATAGCTATGTTTTCATCCACTTATTTTTATTGTGCATTTTGGGATGTCGCATTAAAAAACGCTGGATGGAAACGCTAAGATACGCATAAATTCTAAAAATGCACATAAAAAAACTCAACAAAGTAGGATACATTTTTTATCCGGTAAGAAAACATCCGCATAAACTATGATGGAAACACTTTTACCGAATAAATTCCTTAATGCGCATCAAAAAAGACATGTGACTTTGCGATGGGAAGTCGTCAAAGTGCTTCGTAATAATAAACTCCCAGAACTGCGTTCTTAAACAGCAGGCTCCGAAAATAAGATAACATGACCGAGTTTCAACTGCGGGCTCTGAAGCTCGTAATTTATTGTATACAAAAAATATTATATACAGTGCCTTCTACTCTACTGCAGCGAATTTAATTTTAGCGCAAGTTAATTAGGAAGTGACGGTTTTGTTCTCTTCAACTCACTGGAAGGAAACGGTGCTTTATTCACAAATGTTTTATGCGATATTCCAAATTTTTGAATAACTTTGGGTGGAAACATAGCTATTAAGATATAATGTAAAATTCTGGTAAATAAAACACTATAAACCCTTTTTTTATTTGAGAGAAACTGAAACTACTGGTGTGTGGGAAATGTGCTATTCAAATAAACAGAAGCTTTTTGCATGTTTTGCATGCTTCACGTTAAAGGGATAGTTCACCTAAAATAGATAGATAGATAGATAGTTCGCCATTAATTACTCACCCTCGTGCTGTTCCAAACCCGTAAGACCTTTGTTCATCTTCGGAACACAATTTAAGATATTTTTGATGAAATCTGAGGGCTCTCTGACCCTCCCATAGACAGCAAGGTAACTACCACGTTCAAGGTCCAGAAAAGTACCAAGATGATCGACAAAGTAGTCCGTGTGACATCAGTGGTTCAACTTTTCTGGACCTTGAACATGGTAATTACCTTGCTGTCTATGGGAGGGTCAGAGAGCCCTCAGATTTCATCAAAAATATCTTAAATTGTGTTCCGAAGATGAACAAAGGTCTTACGGGTTTGGAACAGCACGAGGGTGAGTAATTAATGACAGAATTTTCATTTTTGGGTGAACTAACCCTTTAATAGCATTATGCAAGTTGCTTTGGTGTACAAGTCGCAGCATGTTTCAGATGATAATATTATTGGAATACACAGTAAGCAGTGGTCACCGTCCAAAACAACATTAATTCAGTTGACTTTGGAGTTTGATGCAATTTTAATGCAATCTCCCTTTGTAGTCTCTTGCAAAACAAATATTTGTGGTGTGTTAGGTGCTTTCTAAGTGGCTTCGAAAGCAAGCTACTTGCTATTTTTGTGTATCCTACACACTTATATTACAAAGCTAACTAGTGACTACAATCAAAAACAACATTATTTTAGTGCACTTTGAACACAATTTTGAGGTAATTATTCTTTACTCTCTCTTGCAAAGCAAAATATCTGTGGTGTGTTACATTTGTGATAACGCAATAGTGGCCACAGTCCAAAACAACCTCTAAATACACTTTTAAGTACACTTTAAATACAATTTTGGGTCTGTTAATCACAAAAAGCATCAAATGACTTCAGAAGGCTGCAATATAACAAAAGAGTCATACAATCTCTTTTATAACACTTTTTTCAAAAAATTTCAAAAAAATGCATAATGATTCCCAATTTTATGGCCATAATTAATTGATTTCAATCCTCATATTTTCATTCAGGCACAAACACCAGATCAATGATGCCAAATGTCATCTTATAACCAAATGCAACACATAAAGAAATAAGAATTTTATGTTACTGTCATCTTATTTTTGATACTCAAATGTCTTTTATATATTGATTTTATTGTTTTATTGTTGTCCCAGATACATTCTCAATCTTAAAATACGAAAAAAAAAAAAAATCATTTTAAGCACAAGTACATCAAATAATGAAATAAACTAATTGAACATTTCGGGGAATTTAAAAAATATATATTTTCAAATTGTAAAATGTATATAAAATGTAAAATATTTTCAATTAAAAAAAAAAAATTGAAAGTGTGAAAATTATTTTTTTAATCTGAATTAAAAAAAAAATATGTTGTATCCACCACATATGGATATCCACCACATATGTATCCACCACAATCAACAATACTAAGCCTAGTAATGATTTATCAAACATACACAGAACACCCTAGAAACCTGCCAAAACACCCCAGTAACACCTTAGAATCACCAGAACACCCTAAAAACCACAGATATCTGTGCTAGCGAGCTACTTTCATCTGTGCTGTAAATTATCAAGTGCTCACAGTCTACAACATTATTTCAACACACTTCAAATAATATTTGGATGTGTTTGATGCATTATAATCATAATCTCTAATTTATCATGACGGGTCACTCTCCTAAGCCGAACAGTATCTGAACTTCAGTTACCTCTGAGGTAACAGCAACACCACATGATTTAATGCGCTTCCATCCTCTCTAGAGTTCCAACCAAAATAGCACTCAAGCAAATGGGTATTGCTTACAACAACGTTAACCCTTACACTGACAGTGTCAGAGCTCAAAACAGATCAGACGAAACATGGTTGTCTCCTGTTCTCAAACAGCTAATTATCTTTGTGCATCTCCCTTCAATTCGCAGGCGCTGGCAGTAGGCCACGCACAGAGCGCAAGTCTTACAGTGACCCATTTTCTGCTAACCTCAATTTCCTGCGCAAAAACCTTTTTTTCAGGAGGTCATGGAGTACTGATCAAGCTGGGAACGGTTTGATGAAATGATTTTGTTGTGTAATATCACTTAACATAAAACTTAAGGTTTGTGACTTTCTTCCCTATGACATATAAAAACAATTCAGTTTCCTCTTTACTTATTGTATTAAAATGTACAATTTTCTAAAATAATATAATATTATTCTATTATTCTTATATATATATTTTTTATGTATTTATTGTGTGCGTGTATACACACACAATAATTATTAATAATATATTATTATTTTATATAATATATTATTTATAATATTTAGTGTAGTGCTGTCAAATGATTAATCGCGTCCAAAATAAAAGTTATTGTTCGCATAATATATGTATGTGTGTCACGCCCCTGGACTCATTCTGTGTGTTTTTCCCTCTCCATGTGCCTGCCCGACCTAGTTTTCCCTTGTTAATTGTTTCATTAGTTCCATGTGTTTCTCGTCATCCCCTCCTCTAGTCAAGTATATTTAAAGTGAGTCCTAGTCAGAGTTCCTTTGTCTGGTATTGAATGTTCGTCTTTCCCCGCTACGTGTGTGTTCCTGGTTCCTTGGATGTTAATTAAAGTCTGTTAGTTTGAAGTTTACTCCACGTCTCCTCGTTCCTCGCTCCGTGCTCCTCACAGTAGCGAATCGTGACAGTGTGTACTACTGTGTATATTTATTATGTATATATAAATACACACACATGCATGTATAGATTTAAGAAAAATATGTTATGTTTATTTATTAAATATATTTATATATAAATTATATGAATATAAATATATAGGCCTACATGTAAATATTTTAAATATATATACTGTATGTGTTTGTATTTATATATACATAACAAATATACACAGCACACACTCATATATTATGTAAACAAAAACTTTTCTTTTGGATGTGATTAATTGCAATTAATCGTTTGACAGCACTAATTTAGTGACTTTAATATATACACACATACATATAGCATGCATGTGAGATCTCATCAGTGAAACTCATTACTCTTGGCCCCTCCCCCAATGCACAATTATCTACATATAGAGTCCACCCCCCTCTCCACACACTCAGGCTGTGCCTGCATGAATCATATATGGCTCTTCACATGGATCCTGGCAGCTGCCACCTTCTTTGGCACGGATGAAGCAAATCTCACAGATTCACAAAAATTCCTTTAAAATTCCTTCAAAAGCATACAATCCCCTTTAAGAGCACCAAGCGTGTCAAATTAATTGACGCCCCTCATTTTGTGCCCTTTAACTCTTGCCAAATGAAAGCAGTCACACTGAGCTCATTGTGACGCCTGCGGTCTCACTTCATGTTCTTCATATTATGACCTTTCAGCTTCATACTGCATACTGGTACAAGAAACCACAATGTGATCACCACATGCAGAAACCTTCAGGCTCCTCTGAGAGAAGGATTTTCTGACCAGAGCACACAGAGAGAGAGAGAAGTAAAATGCTGGCAGGGCTGAACGCTTGAGTCCCAGCCCCCATCCTGAGCTCCGTCCGCAGGTCTCATATGGGCAGCATTTAGCTGTCTGAATGTGCAGCTATTCTGCGCAGCAGGTTCTTGTGAAAGACTCTACCTGCTGTTGACATATTATGCATGTGGTTAGGAACACGGCGTTCCGTGCACATATAGATTCATGGCTTAGAATTTCCTGTTTGATATAAAAATGTTCGGTGTTCTCAATGTCCCATATTTTACTGCCAAAGGTGAAGATTATGCAGAGAAACCTCTGGGTTCAGTTGAAGGCCATACTGTAATATTACATGATCGCATCGCTTTAATCTTTTTAAAAAATGATGATCACATAAAAATGAATTACATTATTTTTTTCCATAAAGAGGTTATGTAATCCCTTGGTGGTATTTGCCCTGAAAGACCAGCTGTATCCCTGTTAACAAGAGCTACGGTGGTCAAACAAACATTAGACATTTCTTTTTATATTTCATGTATATAGTGTGTTTTGCAGTAATGTACTGTATTACTGATTTATGGTGCACCTTTGTTCAGTATGAGTCCACAATACGTCCAGAATGTGGTTGTGAGAGAGGGTTATGAGAGACATTTCATGCTTTTGTATACAGGTATCGCTATATATGTGTAGAATAATATTCACTACCATTCAAAAGTCTTATTTTATTTTATTATTTTATTAATACTTATTCAGCAAAGACATTTTTAACAGATCAAAAGTGACAGCAAAGACTTTTACATTGCTAAAAAAAAAATCTATTTCAAATAAATGTTCTTTTGAACTTTCTTTTTACAAAAAAAAAAATATATAAATCCTGAAAGAAAAAACAATGTATCATAGTTTTCACAAAAATATTAAGCAGCACAACTGTTTGCAACATAATAATAAGAAATGTTTCTTGAACACCAAATCAATATATTAGAATACTTTCTTAAGGATCATGTGACACTGACCATGACAACTGTAGTTTTCATTATTTAAACAAACAAACAAACAAGCTATCAAAAGTTTGGAATGGGTACGATTTTTTATTTTATTTTATTTATTTTTTAAGACATGTTTTATTTTTTTATTTAAGACATGAATACTTTTATAGAGCAAGAATGCATTAAACTGATCAAAAGTGATGGCAAAGACATTTAAATTGTTATAAGATTTCTTTTGAACTATTCATCAAAGAATATTGAAAAAAAAAAATTATCACAGTTTCCACAACAATCTTAATTAACCTGCACAACCGTTTTCATCATTGATAATAAGACTTTGGCTTTTCTATGACAGGAATACATTGTATTTAAATATACATTCAAAAAGAAAACAGTTATTTTAACTTTTATTAAATTTTTACTATAAGGAAAGAATCAGTATGTGTATTTTTCATAATTTGGGTCAGGAGTTGATACTAAATATATTAATACTATTAGTATAAAATACTAAATATGATTTGGTGCTTTCTGATTTATTTATTTTGGTGTTTATTGATACTTTAATTCACAAGGCTTGTTGAGCTGGACTATGCTATTACTCATCTAAACAATCAAACTTGTGATTAAAAATGGATGGCAAATAAAAATATCAACCCAGCAACCAAACGGAAACACCCTGGAAACCACCTTGAATCATGGCGATGACTTTTACACATACAAGCACCACTCATATCGTCTCAGAAATGTGCAGTGTGATGATAAATGACCCTAGTGTTAAAATGCCCTCATTAACCCAGTTACACAAACGCAGAGGCAAAGCACCCAGCAGCATCAATCTACGATCAACTTCCTCTAACCAGATCACACGGTCAATGTCTGTAAGGGAAAACTGTCCTGAAAGCACAGGCATGGAACAACCGGTCTTCTCACCTTAAAAGACCGGCTGTTGCACTCAGCGGCCGATCTAACTGACAGACATCCTCCTCCTCCTACACCAGTTCTGTTCTGCTTTGTTCTGTGCACCTCTAATCAGGGTTAAATTAAGCGTCAGCTATGCCGTGCCGTACACCAGCCACTTCGAGCATCCTCAGCTCTCCTGAGACTCAGTGAAAGCTTAAAGTGAAATGCAGGCAAGTTTGTTGGCAGATTATGACCCGGCCTATACCATCTGCAACCCTTTGAGATCAAAGCATGCCACTGATGAATAATGCATGTCAGTGCTTGTGCGAAGTGGCTCCAACGCACCACATGCCGATAAAAATGCATCCTGGTGGTGGCCGTTTCCATAGCAGTAGCTTAGGCACACAATAATAGATGGAGAAATCTGCAAGAAATGACACATTTCATGCAAAGTTAATGCAATCCAGCACAGTTTGACAGAAAAAAACCCATGCAACATTTGCATACGAGTCCACCTGACTGGTCCATTATAGTAGCAAAATAGTATTCTTATACAACAAGCCAACAACTACTTATCCTGAATGCGGCTTTTCAACTTCTTCCCATTCCCATGATTGAGCAAAATGACTGACAGGCAGAAACTGCAGAGCCCCTACAGTGACACTTGTAGAATCAGACAATAAATAATAATATTTAATTACTAACATATTTTAATGGAAATAATATTGATTGTTTTACCCTATATTTGAAGTATTAAAATATTATTATTATTTTTTTAATGAAGCTAAGTCCTGTTTTATGCACACACACACAAAAAAAATGTAATTATTAGATTTTCATAGATTATTTCATAAGTGAATTCTTGTAGCTCAAACAGTAAAAGATGGTGTTAGAAATGGCAAGATCATGAGTTCGATTCCCAGGGAATGCAAGAACTGATAAAATGTCACTTTGTATAAAAGCATATGCCAAATGCTTAAATGTACATGAAAAAATAGTTAATATAAATATTTTAGCCAATATTTTAATTAAACTATTGTAAATATTGTTTTTACAAAAATAAAACAGATTATTTTACAAAATATTGCATTTTTACCTTATACACACAACTCTGTTAACCACCTAAACATCTTTTATAAATAAAACTAGATACACATAAACCACAAATGATAACATGGAAGTTTCTTGTCCATACGTAAAGGCCTTTTTTCCTGCAAATGTCATTTTAAACACTTTAATTGCCAACTGATTTTTAAATTATTTGTATTAAATTAAATTCACAATTCTTGCATTGCTTTTATCTGTCAAACTATGCTGGATTAACTTTGCCACCTGACTAGTCCATTACATCTTGTTTTATGTACATTATATGCTCTGTAGCATGTGTTTAGGTTAGTAGCTCACTCTCATGCAGGATTGTGCACAGATGGCAGGTTGCATGTGAGGCAGCAGTGCAGGCTTTGTTAAATAAAACAGATCAGACATGCATTCATACACACTGGCAACAAAACAAACACGCCATGACTACCAAAAGTCACCTGACGTGGTTTCCTGGAAATAGAGTGTGACTGAGCGTATGGCTGTTGTATTGACGAGAGCTCAGGTGCCAGGATCTCTCCAGGGACACTTTCTGGAACCGTTTCTCTAATTATACATGCGTCGTCATTAAAACCCTTAACAAGATCCATACAGTCATACTATAGCACAGTCTGGCCTTAAAAACAAAGAGAATGTGGTATTTTAAAATGAACAAAGTGGATATCATGTTGGCTATTGTGTAATTTTATAGAATATAATATTATATATGTATGCATATGTATATCCAATTGTCTGTGAAGCTGTTTCCCACAGAAGATAAAATATTCTGTAAGACAGAATCAAATGTGCTGTTAAGATTCAAAATCCAAAACCGTTATATTTTCTCTTGTCAAAAAGAGAGTGATTGTCAATTCTTGTATTCTAAAAACAATGAAAATACTTTCTACCTCCAATCAGAAATGCAGAACTACAGTTTTTTCCTGAGCTTGTCATTTGATTTCTGCTGATTCTTCATGACTGCTCCTGAAATGTTAGTCATTTTGAAACTTCTGTCAGACTAAATTAGTCACAATTAGCTGTTTTACTAAAACCCCATCCTGCAAAGACACTGTTTGATTATTTTGACTGAGGCAATCAGAAATGAAGCAGCACATCATCTCAGTGCTGTCAAACACAAAAGCAGCAAAACAGCATTCTTACACAACAAGCTAACAACTACTGATGATGCTGAATGTGGCTTTTCAACTTCACACCCTCAACTTCCTGTTTCCCATATATGGGCTTCCCATAATATTTTTAGTAGATTTTTTAAAATATTTATATTTAAATAAAATATATTATATAAAATACACAAAAACAAAATATATCATCTTACCAATATTTTAATTATTGATATATTTTAAATATTTATTTTTATAAAAATACACAATATTTACAATATATACAATATAAAACCCTCTGAGCATCTATCTAACTTTTATAAAACTAGATATGCCTAAACTGAAAATGATAACATCACAACACACACACACACACACACACAATACACAACACACAACACACACACACTTTAAGCATCTGTAAATTTAGTTTTCAAAATATTTTAAATATAAATTAATTTTAGAAAATTTTAATTTGTATAAAATTCTATAAAAATTATAAAAATAAAAAAAGATTATTTTACCCAATGTTTGTATTTATGTATTTTTATACATATATTAAAAAAAGCAACCACTTTAAGATGCTGAACATCTAACATTTATAAATCTAGATATAAATCAGTAATTTTAACTTAGGAGTTTATTGTTTTTAGAATCATTTTTGTCCTGCAAATATCATTGTAATCACTTTAATCTCAAATCATTTTGTGATTTTCCATTTTTGTATTAAAGTCACAACTTGAACAAAAACACACAGAGATAAGTTTGATATAATCATAATTCAGTGATATCTGTCGTGAAATAAGTATAAGGAAAGGAAAAACCTTTAAGGCACTCTGTGGTCTGTAATATGCAATATGCATAGTTTGCAAATATTGCAGGCCAATCATAAAAGACCTGTTATACGCTTCCAGTTGATTTGCATGTGCAGACGGGGCAAACCCTGCTCTGCCTCATCACGGGAAGGGGATGCGAAGTGACAGCATTGAAATTCTGCAGCCACTTGCCCTGGGATGCATGAGGGCATAATGCAGAAACAGCTTGGTGCCAGTGGCGAGTGCAATCATCACGGCATGCAGCGAGAGCCGAGCGAGAACATAGCTGCCTTACGTTTTGCCTGGGTTCCTCCGGGACGATAGCGTTATGCGCACCTGCCGGATTTTCACTCGGCAACGGTGACCACTGTCATGCTCTATTCCCATTAAATTACATGTCCACTGCCAGCCGGATGAACTCCGCTCAAATCCCAGCCCCCTTAACGGCTGTGACTGTTGTCAAAATGCTGCCACAGCGCGTCAGAGGCCCGCTGCTCAATGAATAATGAAGTACTTCACGGCCTCATGCTGGTGTCAGCAACTGTAAGAGGACTTCAGGTGATTCTTGGAAAGGGTCATGCAATCTGCAATATGCTTTTTTATGTATAAAAAGCATGGTCTTTCGCAAGAGCATTAGCAGAGTCATGTCATTGAGCAATGTCATGTCACTACGAAAAGGTCATGCTGTTCATAATTCTACTTTATTTTTTTTTAATGCTGCAACAACACATCTATGAGCACTACATTTTCTATTGCAAAACTAGGAGGTTTCTAAAGCATCAAGCGACTTACTGTAAATAATGTTTAAAGGAATAGTTCAGCCTTAAATTAAAATTGCCATATGTTTACTAACTCTTGTGTTGCTTCAACCCTGTATCATATTCTTTCATTTGTGAAACATTAAAACATATATTCGACAGAATGTACAACTTTGTTTCCCATACAGTGAAGCTGGATGGTAATTTATACTGTTAAGATTCTAACAGGCTTGTGCGCAGTTTAAAACTGAATTGAGAATGCATTCTAAATCCCAATTCAAATCAGTTTATATTGAGGTAACAAACAGGATGCAGAATTGCAGGTAGCATTTGAATATATGGAAGCAGTCAATGCATTAGAAAAGCAAGAAAACTTCAAATTTTGGCATGAAAAATCCTTGAAAGTTTATGAAATGTTATGGAGAGAGAAAGGAAGAAATGGCAGGTATGGAAATGTGTATGTACAGTAGTTGATAAATTTGATCATATTATTATTTCATATATTCATGATTTTTTTAACGCATTACCTTTTTACCATGAAATAAAAATTTTTTTTTATCTCAATTTGGATTTTATCTCACAATTCTGATTTTAATTTTTTAGAATTGCAAGAAACAAACACCGATCTGAAAAAAAGATAGATAAATAAACAAATAAAATTAAATTCTGAATTCTGAAATGTAAACTTGAAGATAAAAAAAGATAAAAATTCTTACTAAAGCAATTCTTACTTTTTTTTCTCAGAATTCTGAGTTTACATCTCACAATTCTGGGGGGGGGGTTCAGCATGGAATAAAAAAAGTGAGTTTTTATCTCAAAATTCTGACTTTTTCTTGAAATTTTCTTCTGAATTGTGAGATAACATGTCACAATGACCTTTTTTAAAATTATTTTTCCACAGTTGAATTTCTTCTTTATGCACCAAGAGCTTGTAACACTCCAAAGAGAAAGGAAAAATTTTAATCGCATCATATGACCCCTTTAAATAGGGTAAACTCAATTCAGCTTCCTGTGTGTTTTGGCCAATTCCATCTAAATTCCAACTCATGGCCTGAAATAGATACTATAGGGCATGAGTCATATGGACTGATTTTACAGTAGTTTTATAGTGTCCTTGATGCTTGGCAGTATGAATCACCTTACTTTTTTGTACAGAAAAGGCAACTTGGGCATCTTTTCTTATCTCGCGTTGCATGGGTGAAAGAAAACAGTACAGGGTTAGAAGACATGATGACAAGCAAACAACATTCAATTTTCTCAAACTATATGTCTGAAACTACATGCAGCAAAGTCCTTTCAAAACAAAGTGGAAAAAGAGATCTGTGTGAGTGAGGTGGGCTTCTGATGCACAAGAAATTCTGTAAATAAGCCAATAAAACACCCATCAGCAAAATTCTCGACATTCTGGACAAATCAAGGCATCTGTTGCTAAGTAAATCAAGGACAACACCATTTTTGTGGTCAACTTTCTGGATATCTATTGAAATGGAGGTCGTGGAGGTGTAGAATGAGAGATGGAGATGAGGAATGTTTCACGCCCATGTGAAGCAGTGATGGACAGGAGAAGGTTTGGGAAGTAATGGGGCTTGGGTTTCTTGAAGATCTTCAAATTGAGGGAGGTGTTTGCATATGGATGTGGGAAACAGGCTGGTGTGTGTGAGCCAGAGAATCATGAGCACAGAAGCGTTGAAAATGATAATTAATCTCACAAAGGACTTGATTCATGGGCTACTGTGCTCTAGTTAGTAGCATGTTTCGCTGGGGAAGTTCAACTTGTAATTGCTCAATTATTTTCAACACAAGGGAAGATTGAATGCTCTGATCCAAAACCTAGTGAGCTGCCTACAGAGATGGCACTTTAACACAGCACAGGTGTGCTATCATTGCACAAAAACTACTGAGCCACCTTGTACTGTAAAAATCGTAAAGCACCCCTGTCCCATAATGCATGATCAGTTAAAAAAAAAAAAAAAATCTAAGATGGAGGGCAAGAAAAAAGAAAATGAAAAATTATTTAATATACATTAGTAATATAATATATGTAATATACATTACATATATATATATTACAATTATTATTATTTAATAATTATAATTATTTATTATTATTATTATTAGCATGTAATGTCAAACTCTACTAAGTCATTGAGTTGAGTCTCTAACAGGCAACATACAGCAAAGTTTTCAGAGCTTAATGTTCTCTCAACACACACATTTTCCAAAGTCACACAGAAAAAAAGGGAAATGTTTGCACATTTCTTTCTGTTCTGGACAAACAGTCACGACGATCCCATAAAGTGCTTCTCTAGCGAGGTGTGATGTTTTAGTGGGAACATGAAGAAAAGAACAGTGTGTTAAATACGCTCATTCTAACGGAGCGTGATGTTCTGATGAATCTGGAAAGTTTTCTTGTTCCCAAACTCTGCCGTCTGTCACAGGGAGAAAGAACATGGAGAACCACCGCAGGATTTAAACAGAGATAAAAGTCTCTACTGTGTTTTGATTCTTAATTGAATGAGAGAGACCACTTGAGAGAGAAAACCAGAGAGCGAGAGAGAGAGAGAGAGAGAGAGAGAGAGAGAGAGAGAGAGAGACCAGCAGGGAAGCAACAATAACAGAATATGAAAAAGCCTTAACAAGAGTCCTGCTGTTAGACATTAATATTCAAGTTCTGTCATTTTCTTTTCTTTAATTACAAGAATTTATGAAGACTCCGAGAATCTTACGACCTTGGCAACCAGTTAGAAAACTAAAACTGCAGATTATCTGTATTAAACTAGATTTATACATTTTATGAAAAAGTGAGTGGTGCAGTGAGCAGCGCTATTTTACTATTCGTTTTTTTCATATTAGACTTTTTTAATTTCTCTTTTCACTTTAACGTTTCAGTAATTTTGTTGTAATTTATTTATCTTTTTTTTAATTCGTTTTTTCCCCCCATTAATTGTTAGTTTTACTTATTTTACTTAAATAAGAAATGCTGCCTTGGCAACTAGCTGAAATAAAATAAGTTAAATATTTGTATATTTGATTTTATTTCAGTTAATGTTTATTTTAGGCAACAAACTTTGTTTAGGCAACAAAACTTTTTGGCCTACTTATCAGCCATCAGATGACAGTTGAGAGCCAACTTTACTGAACAATTTGACAAATTATTCATGACTATATCACAATTACTTATGCAATAATGAGTAATACTTATGATTAAGTATGAGAACTAGTGATGCTGATAACAGAACACCACTAATTATCAACTAAATATCAACGTAATATCTGCCTCTTCAGACATCAGATGCAAAACCCAAAATAAACTTCAATAATTGCACTTGGGTGGGTCAGAAACGCAATCAGTCTCAGTCTCTGCCTCAGGTTATGTAAGGACAAAGAGGTCTAACATGGAGTTCCTCCAGAACGAAACCATTCAGGTGAGGATTACCCACACACCCAAACTCATCCCATCATCTGATGGTGGATATTTAAGGGTAAATAAACAAACAAATTATGGCAGGAAAGCTGGTTCTGTGAAATGTCTTTTTTGTTCTCACGTTGCAGCAGCTTCATCTCCTCTACCTTGATGGGTCTCAGGTCCATGTTTTCCAGGCGCTAAGAGGATATTTCGGCTGATTGGCCCAGTGTGAGAGCGGCAAGAACACAGATCACCATTAACTCAGGCTCATCTGTGGTCAGCCGAGGTGCAGCCCTTGTTGCTTTCTGCGGAAAGAAGTTATTTCTTCATATCTTGCTCAGAAACTCAAGGTCAGTTCGTTCAAAATAGATCTACAACGATTGCAAATTTCTTAACTGATGCAACTGACAAAGATAATTCTCAGAAAGAAGATTTCTAAGAAACTTTTCTGCTTTTGAGAAACATTTTGGGTCAGTAAATTATTTTTTTTTAAAGAAATTAGCATTTTTCAGGAAGGATGAATTACATTGATCAAAAGTGTTATGTAATAGTTATAATTTTACAAAAGATTCCTATTTCAAGTAAATTCTGTTGTTTTAAACCTTCTATTCAAAGAACCCTGAAAAATGCATCATTGTTTACACCAAAATATTACTTTTTTTTAATTCGTTTTTTCCCCCCATTAATTGTTAGTTTTACTTATTTTACTTAAATAAGAAATGCTGCCTTGGCAACTAGCTGAAATAAAATAAGTTAAATATTTGTATATTTGATTTTATTTCAGTTAATGTTTATTTTAGGCAACAAACTTTGTTTAGGCAACAAAACTTTTTGGCCTACTTATCAGCCATCAGATGACAGTTGAGAGCCAACTTTACTGAACAATTTGACAAATTATTCATGACTATATCACAATTACTTATGCAATAATGAGTAATACTTATGATTAAGTATGAGAACTAGTGATGCTGATAACAGAACACCACTAATTATCAACTAAATATCAACGTAATATCTGCCTCTTCAGACATCAGATGCAAAACCCAAAATAAACTTCAATAATTGCACTTGGGTGGGTCAGAAACGCAATCAGTCTCAGTCTCTGCCTCAGGTTATGTAAGGACAAAGAGGTCTAACATGGAGTTCCTCCAGAACGAAACCATTCAGGTGAGGATTACCCACACACCCAAACTCATCCCATCATCTGATGGTGGATATTTAAGGGTAAATAAACAAACAAATTATGGCAGGAAAGCTGGTTCTGTGAAATGTCTTTTTTGTTCTCACGTTGCAGCAGCTTCATCTCCTCTACCTTGATGGGTCTCAGGTCCATGTTTTCCAGGCGCTAAGAGGATATTTCGGCTGATTGGCCCAGTGTGAGAGCGGCAAGAACACAGATCACCATTAACTCAGGCTCATCTGTGGTCAGCCGAGGTGCAGCCCTTGTTGCTTTCTGCGGAAAGAAGTTATTTCTTCATATCTTGCTCAGAAACTCAAGGTCAGTTCGTTCAAAATAGATCTACAACGATTGCAAATTTCTTAACTGATGCAACTGACAAAGATAATTCTCAGAAAGAAGATTTCTAAGAAACTTTTCTGCTTTTGAGAAACATTTTGGGTCAGTAAATTATTTTTTTTTAAAGAAATTAGCATTTTTCAGGAAGGATGAATTACATTGATCAAAAGTGTTATGTAATAGTTATAATTTTACAAAAGATTCCTATTTCAAGTAAATTCTGTTGTTTTAAACCTTCTATTCAAAGAACCCTGAAAAATGCATCATTGTTTACACCAAAATATTAAGCAGCACAACTGTTTTAAACATTGATAATAATAAGAAATGTTTCATTAGCACCAAAGCACATTATAATGATTTCTGAAGGATCATGTGACACTGAAGATTGGAGTATAAAAAAAAAGAAAAAGAAAACAGTTATTTTAAATTGTAATATTTCACAATATTATATAAAAATATTAAATATAATAAAATTAAATAAAATACAAAAATAAAATATATAAAATAAAAAAGAATTATTGTTTAAAGCCTTATACACAATTCTTAAAAATACAATTAAATAAAATTAAAAACAAAATAAATTTCAAAATGTATATTTCAATAATTAATTCTGTATAAAACAAAAATATAATTGAATCTAAAATCAAATCAAATTTAAAAGTTATTTTAAATTGTAATAATATATCACAATATTATTGTTTTACTGTGTTTTCAATCAAATAAATGCAGCCTTGGTGAGCATAAGAGACTTCTTTCAAAAACATTAAAAAAATCTTTCTGCCCCCAAATGTTTGAACTGTAGTGCATTTAGTTGAACACTTTGTTTGATTTTTATGTACACTTACTGTGTTTTTAGTATGTGTTTATACATTCTATATATAAATGTCCCCAAAGAGCTGTTTTTGTCTGTTGTTTGTTGACAATGGTGTCATGAGAGCAAAGGTGACGGGGTGTGTTGGCTGTTTTGGAGTGAATGTGTGTGGTTGGGTGTGAAGTCACACACTCCGTCTGAGTGGATCACAGTGAATCACAGCTGCTGTCTGGACATGTTCATCATAGCTCACACCTTCCACAGCTGATATGTCACTCCTGGCCTTCAATCAAGTGGCCAATAGATCTCATAGATCATCAGTCTACATCTTGATGAGGCCTAACTGCACGCCAAACCCTCTGAATCCAGAAATGGAAATCCTGTCATCATTTATTCAGTCTTATTTTCTTCCAAATCTGTGTGACTTTCTTTCTTCTGTGAAACAAAAAAGAGGATTTTTTTGAAAGTCAACTGGACACATGGGCGGCGCTAGGGAGGGGCTAGCAGGTGCTCCTGCACCCCCAAGCAAGACCAAAGCACCCCCATACATAAAAAAGATTAAATAAAATCAAAAACATTTGACTCATTACACATGCGTAACTCGTGCAATGCAATACATCGTGACGTGATTTGCAGTCGCACATTTCAATGTCATAGCATTTTATTAAAAAAATGGATCGGTTCCTTGTGCCAAGTAGGCCTGCCCCTGACTAAACATTTTTCTAGGCAACTAGTCGCACGTTTATATTAAGTTGATTAATATAATAACCTACTAAACCATCCTTTAATAGGCATTTAGGCGTATTATAGCCTATTCCGCGCTCAAGCGCGCGCATAAAGCTTGCCGCAAAGCACCGGCAAAAGTAATGATTAGTAATGATGCGTCGGGGAAAAAGAAGACATTTTTAATTATTTATTACTAAAGTAGTGCTTTCTCAGTCAATGTCGGATGCAAAGATGAAGTTGCCAAATGCCGACGCTGCTGGCCATCTCCACAGTAGGCCTAATGGACGTGCCTTTAATAGAGAAATGCACATTTTCATACGGACTACATAATTACAGAAGATTTGTTTTTTATTTGAATTGGTTCGTTTAATAGATAGATTTCAAGCTTTCTATAGTCTAGATTTATTCCTCCTGTCTGTGAGCCGGTTCATTGTTGTGACGCGCTCCATTCACGGAGACTGCATGCAAAAAGCACATCCAAAAATGTTAAGTACTTTCCGCAGGAAAAAAAAATGTAAGGGATTGCGCGGGTGCCTCCATGTCATAGCCTACCTTAAGCGCGATAATACTCCCACACTCCTCATGAACACTTGAAATGCGCCTATATAGCGATTTTATTATTCATATTCATATTCAGGTTATATATATATATATAACCTTTGGCTATATTTACTATTAATTGCCCAGCTCTCCCTTGTCAATGATCTAGCACCCCATCAGCACCTGCGTTCAAAATTCTCTGGCGCCCCTGACTGGACACCATTGAAAATTAAACCAACTGGACACAAAAAAATCATCAACTTTTGTCTTACACTGAAAAAAGTATGTCATACAAGCTTGGAATGGCATAAGGGTGCTAATAATTACAGAATTTCTTTTCTTTTTTTTTTTGGTAAACTATGCTTTTAAAAACGTACGCGCGCGCGCACGCACGCACGCACGCACACACACACACACACACACACACTTAATCAAGCATCCTGCACACATAAGGACCTTCCTATTTTATGAAGCCATCATAATTATAGCCTCACCTTAGACTAACCTTAGGCCTCCACCTTTAAAGCCTTAAAGTCAACATGATATCAGAATTGACCTGGGTGTCCTCCTTAAGAATTGCTCCTGGTCTTATTGAGCATGATTCATCAGTACACGTCATTCTGCAACTCATAAAAATACAGGTTCTTCACTGGCATTTATAGTTCCATGAAGAACCTTTGACATCCAATGGATCTTCTAATGGACAAAAGATTCTTTATAGTGGAAAACAGTTCTTTAGATTATGAAATGTTCTACGCACTAACAGAGAGGTTCTTTTAAGAACTATCCACTAAAAGGTTCTTTGAGGAATCAAAAATGGCTCTTTCATGGCATTCATTAAAAAAAAAACCTTTTGGAACCTTCAAATAACATTCAATCAAATCGACTGATTGATCCAATTAAATCACAATGGATATAAAGTCTAATGGATGGAAGTCCAATGGATAAAATATCCAAGCCTACATTTTTCCCCAATTAATATACTGTTTCACCCTAAATGTCTCACATTATGCAATTAAGTAATTAGTTCATTCAAAATAACTATCTGGTCATTATTTAGTCAACGGGATGAATCTGTCTTTCAATAGGAAATTTATTGCTTCTGAAGTCATAAAAGCTTTTTCCGAGGAACATACCAATATTTACATTCTCCATTGGATATTGGAGATATTGGATATTTAATTGCGTATGTCAGTTTACCTTATTTATACATACTTTTTAAAATCTTTTAAAAATGTATATATATTTTAAATTTTACATAAAATATTTAATAATAAAAATAATCTTTGGCAAATCTGAAAGTGAATAGCAATTTTTCATACAATAAATTATAATGCTGTGATACCTAAATTCACTTTTTTATTTATTTGGAGAAAATAGAATAGAATTTTAATATCTTTTAATATCTATCTTTTAATATCTTAAAATATAATTATGGCAGATGAATGGTAGTGCATAACTAGATTTAAATTTCAGTCATATGAAACATATATGTGACCCTGGACCACAAAACCAGTCATAAGTCAGCATAGTAAATCTGGTGGAGAATTGTATAATAACAGCATTTTGTTCACTTAGATTATTTTCCTGACCGACAACCGAAGCTCGTTAGTCGATCGTTAACCAGTAAGATTAGAATAAATTTTTTTTCAGGGCTTTATATGCGCAACAACAGACCATGAGGATTCACACATCGTTGCATCACGCACCTGCAGCGCTTCTGTGAACGGAGAAAAACAGAAATCAAGTCTATAAAAGGAATAAAACAAATAGGACTACACGAAATATATTTCTCTTAACAAAAGAAAAAAAAAACTGTGCGACAAGTAGCCTATAGGCTACACATGTTTTTGTGACACTCTTAATGCATTTTATTTCTTTATATTTTTATTTTATTAAACCCATCTGATTGCGTAGGCGCCTCACACGCACACAAACAACATTAGTTCTACCGTTGCTTGACATTTCAGCTATTCATCATCAAACTAAAGGATTCACACATCGTTGCATCACGCACCTGCAGCGCTTCTGTGAACGGAGAAAAACAGAAATCAAGTCTATAAAAGGAATAAAACAAATAGGACTACACGAAATATATTTCTCTTAACAAAAGAAAAAAAAAACTGTGCGACAAGTAGCCTATAGGCTACACTTGTTTTTGTGACACTCTTAATGCATTTTATTTCTTTATATTTTTATTTTATTAAACCCATCTGATTGCGCAGGCGCCTCACACGCACACAAACAACATTAGTTCTAGCGTTGCTTGACATTTCAGCTATTCATCATCAAACTAAAATGCAGTAAAAAAAATACGTTACACTGTTTATTTTAAAAGGTCCGCTGTGAAATCAGCGTGCAGTGCCCAAACAACATTTTTACGCATGTGAAGGATTTTACGGGAATATTGGAACATGAGTGAAGTAGCCATGTTTAGGCTACATAATAAATAGCCGCACACATTTTTAACATACGATCATCTGTACGGCGAGATTGGCGGCATACGAATGTTTCATGAATCACACGTGAACTCTGTCATAAGTTGATTTGTGCGCACGGATCTGCGCTCGTTTCTACGTTAGAATGATAAATGAGGCCCCATGTTCCATGAAGATATTTTGTAAATTGCCTACCGTAAATATATCAAAACTTAATTTTTGATTAGTAATATGCATTGCTAAGGACTTAATCTGGACAACTTTAAAGGTGATTTTGTCAATATTTTGATTTTTTGCACCCTTAGATTTTAAAATAGTTGTATCTCGGCCAAATATTGTCCTATCCTAACAAACCATACATCAATGGAAAGCTTATTTATTAAACTTTCATGAAAAAAAATGACCCTTATAACTGGTTTTGTGGTCCAGGGTCACATATAAGAGTCATATGGACTAGGTGCTTTTTTGGAAATTTTGTGTTTGTACTGTGAACAAAAAAAAGACAGAATTTTAATTTTTGTGGTGAACTCTTCTTGTAATTGTCGCTTGACGTTTGGGAAGCCGTTGCATATAACCGAACACGCATGGACCTTTCCGTGACAATTACACCCCCTCCCCCCTCCAAAGATCAGAGCATGAGGTGAGGATGGGGCCGCGGCGTCGTTTCCACGGCAACCTCACCAAAGCCATTTGCAGAGGCAGCAGCTCGATCAGCTAATTGAAGCAATCACAGAAGAAATCCGGCTGCTGTGTCAGATCAGCTCACCGTACCCTTCCCCCATCAGCGCAACCCCTCCCCCGTCTCCCGCCTTATTCACAAGTCAATCAGCCTCCATAATCCATCAGGAACTCCAGCTAATTCAGCCAGCGTGGCCTTTTCTCAGTCATTACAGAGGAGCTGATTGGAACGGGTCTTCCGCGGTGTTTGAAACTTCAGCAGTGCATGTACGGGAGAACGAGAGGAGAGACGTTCTGCTCTGAACCCGCTGGGCAGGTCAATATTTATCGAGGATGTCAGAGTGAAAGTGAAAGAGAGATAAAGGCTCTGTTTCAAGGTTCAGTGGGATGCTTTCTAAATTCCACTGTACACTGTGTGATTTCTTCTGTCCTTTATGACTGCTGCTTGTCAGATTGAATGATATAACCCAAGTGAGATCTTAAGTAAAAGGCACAGCAGACTGAGTGACATCAGTCACTCAGTTATGGAAAGACTGTACCATATTTTGGCTGTCTTACGACTTTGTTCAAGATCCAATCAAAGAAAGACTGTACCATATTTTGGCTGTCTTATGAGTTTGTTCAAGATCCAATCTGTCAGATTCTCAATCATGCCAGAATCACATTCTCACAAAAGTTGGTGAGTAAAGTTGGTAAATATATATACACACACACACACACACACACACACAGAGAGCTGGATAGATTACATGAAAATTGTAATCCGTTACTGATTCCAAATTACATGAGAAAACAAAATTGATTTAAATAGGATAAACACCATATTGAAATGCAAGGACAAAGAAAATTGTTGCTATTAACATAATAAAGTGCATTAAATATTACATTACATAAAGGTTTCCTAAACTGGGGTTCGTATAGGATCTGCAGGGTGTTCATAAGTTTAATGAAAAGTTAATAATTAATTAAATAATTAAAAATATACATTTAAAATAAATATTTTAAAAATAACAACAATCAAAATAAAACACTTACTTAAAAAAAGATTGTTTACCTGCATGTCATGTGACCATTATGTGTTACTTAATTACATAACCTTTCAATTCAAAATAAATATATTAAGTGAAAGAGATTCAGCTGAGAAAAAAAGTTTGGGAATCCCTGTATTACATGTAAATAAGAAATAACGTATTGAAACAACCTACTGAGTGATCATTAAAATAAAACGTAATATGTTCATCAGTAGTTGATGTTTTAGTTTACACTCGAAGTAGATTGGTCCCTCTAAGCGAGATCCCAATTCGTCGGTCATCCGACGTGACGTCTCCGTTCCCTCCTTCAGGGAACGAGGGTTACATACGTAACCGAGACGTTCTTTAAAGAAACATGTCAGTTCGTATGAAAATTTTAATAATCTCAAGAACCTTTTTCCTTTATTGCTTTTTTCTTTCAAGCTGGGTTCACTGCTAAAGACTTGTTGCACCACAAGTACATTGATATTTATGTGTATTTGTCTAGTTCTTTCCCACAATCCTTTGCTGTGAAGCAAATGATAAATGAATGATAAAGCAGTGTGACCGCCAGAGCGGGAACACACGTAAAGCCGAGGTTTATGAGCAAGGTGAAATGTGATATGAAGCCACGACATTTTCCTCGTAGAAACTCCCCATCTGCTCAATAATTCACACACCGTCTGCTCAATCGGCCTCCCACAAGCCATCAGTGCCAGACGTGGTGACAGACACCAGAACAGAAGCGCTTCAGCACGGTGACTGAAACATAGGAAATGCTGTGGACCAGGGGCTGGGTCAGAGGCCGTCGCTCAGGGCATCTCCATGACGTGCAGTCCCAGCATAGCCCACTCTGACATGCTCTCCCCGCTCTCTTCAGCTCTATATATAGATGTGCTCCGCTTCTGTCCACCTGCCAGAGGGTCTAAAAATAGCAGCATGCTCATTTTCCTTCGCTCCAGCTCCGCATCGGGCCGGCCGATCAACTTTCAAACCGCAGTAAGATGGGGGCGGAGATGGAAGGATAGACACTGATATCCTTGTAGTTGTACATGTCTTTCACACATGTCCTGCAGCAATGTGGCTTACGTGGATAACACCATTAAACATGATGGCCTCCCTCAGACTGTTCACTGTAAATCACATTTTATAAAATGGGCTCTAAAATCTGATTGGAAGAGCCTTGTTCATTATAAGTCTGGCATGAACGACTGTCATGCATTTTGTTGAGGAAAGGTGTCGCATTAATATTCTGAGCAATTTTATCTGCGATTTTCGACGAAAAAAAAAAAAACTATTTTAAACATTGACCCAGTAAGCAACCACACAGCAATCACCCAGAACACAATAGCAACTACCTAGCAACCACCTAGCAAAACACACACAAAAATAGGGGTGCACTGATATTAAAATTCTAGTCGATACTAATGAGCCAATAATTATTGTGATGTTATGGCAGACAAAACAAAAAAATTCAATTTTTATTATATAGTTTATTATACATTATTATATAGTATGAACATTTGTGCAAATTAATAATGATGCACTGGTATTAAAATTCTAGCTAATACTGATAAGGCAATGATTATTGTGATGTTATGGCAGATAACCAATAAAAAAAATTTAAAATTAAAAACCAATACAATTCAATAAACATATATTATCATATTGTATATACATTTGTGTAAGTTAATAGGGATGCACTGGTATTAAAATTCTAGCTGATACTGATAAGCCAATAATTATTGTCATGTTATGGCAGATAACTACGGAGCCCCTAAAGGGACATGGTGGTCGGGAAAAAATTCGGGGTGGGAGGAATTTTTTTTTTGCGTACTCTCGCAAAAGATATGTGCGTTTTGCGAGGGAACGCAAATATCTTTGCGAGAGAACGCAAAAGTTTTGCGAGAGAACGCAAAAAATCTGACAAATATTTTTTCCTCCCACCCCAAATTTTTTCACTCAATCTGATTTTTTTCCACCCCAAATTTTTTCACTCAATCTGATTTTTTTCCACCCCAAATTTTTTCACTCAATCTGATTTTTTTCCACCCCCATGTCCCTTTAGGGGCTCCGTAGATAACAGATAAAATAAGAAATAAGAAAAAAAAAATCAACAAAATTTATTATTATTTAGAATACAAATTTGTGTAAATTAACAGGTATATACTGGTATTAAAATTCTGGACGATGCTAATAAACTTGGAGTGTCCCCGACTAAGGATTGTCATTGTCGAATTAGAATTTTCGAATCTTGCCGATAGTCGAATCATATGTTTTGGGGGTAGGGCAAAATACATTACCAAGAGTCAAGTCAGACATTCGACAGTCATAATTACTGACGTTAACACACAGGGAAAATGTGTAACGGACGCCTCGCAGATACAAAAATAATGTTTTATGTTTTGATTAAAAGATAGGCTAGTTAACATTAAACATCAGCGAAACCCTAAGAATTCACAAAAAAAATTTCAACGGTGCTCTCATTATAACGTTATGTATATGACAGTAGTTATTAATGTTCTGCATTTCTGTTTTGAGCTGCGTGCGCTGAAGATGACCAGTAGAATGAAGCATTTGATAGCAGGTTTTTAATCAAGGGGATTTAACTCGTCATTTATCTCATATAGAATACGCTTCGTTATTTATACAACATAACGCTAATATTTCGACTTATAGGCTATCTGCACAAAATGCCTCCAATGCACATGAACGTGTCTGCGCGGCTCTGAATGAACTCCTTTTGTAGACGCGTTCTTCACGCAACAACGTGCAGAAACACGGCAACTAAACACTAAAAATTCACCGCATTTTATTATAGTGTTCTCATTATAATGTTATGTATATGACAGTCCCAGCGGGTTTAAATCGCGCTCAAATTGATTTGATTTTGACGCAATATTTACACTGAAGTTTGCAGCAGGCGGCTATGGTAAGGGGCATGACATTTCCCGACCCTGTTCTAGTACACCCCCAAAACAAAATCAAGACTTTGTAAAAGAGCATAATAGGACCCCTTTAAATCGCTGACGCCAAGATGCTCCTCTGTCTGTCACAGATTATGGAAAGTGAAACTTAAATCTATAGGAATGGTTGGATTTATTCACGCACGTTAAAATATTTATTTAAAGCTTCTTTCTTTTCAGATTCTTATTTACAGAATTATTTTAATAGGCTGTATATTAACTTATTGGGAGAAAACCAGTAGTTCTATCTGAAATCAGACATTTGAGCACCCCCTTATAGCCAAAATAGCATGATCATAACACTCCGCGAATATTCGACTGTGAGATTGGTAGTCGAATCAGGCTCCTCCTATCGAAGCATTGAATCTTGGACTATTCGGGGTCAACCCTATAAACTAATGATTACTGTCATGTTATGGCAGATAACTGTTTATTCAGAAAAAAATGGGCACTAAATCATAATTAAAATGTAGAAAATATAAAAATCAAAGTGAACTTATCATATTGCTAATGCAGAAATTTTATAGAGGTTGTAAGCCACTTGAGACCATGCAGTACAGTTATTTTCCCATGGTAAAAATAAGTTTAGCTTTTTTATTTATTCTAGTGTTAAGATGGAATGCAGGTTTTTAATGAATATTCATGAATAGTGAGTATGAATATTCATTAATCCAGGTCAAAGGTCATTGAAAATGCATAAATAAGCACTGTAAGCAATTACAGTGAAATGGAAGATTTAGTTAACAAGAGTGAGAATTGTTGACTTTGTCCTCACAGCATAATGAGTGGAATGTATGAATAACAGACTGGCTTCCTTGTCCAGCTGCTCTCTGTTTGTTTCTATGTTTGCCTATATGGAAGTGTTACATAAGCAGGTGAGACAGGATAAAGAGTAAAATCACAGAACATTCCCTGTCCCTAAGAAGGAACATTTCCTTCTTCCTGATCTCAGTGTTCAGTCCACTGCTCGTAAGCAGAAACAGGAAGTCAACAGACAGTCAAGCGTTCCATTTCAACAGGAAAAAATGCCTATAAAAGATGTCATGACACTGGCACCACATAGCAAACAGTAAATGACCATAAACTGAATCCCTCTGAAAAACACACAAGCTAAAAATACCTATGCGTTAAAAATATGCTCAGAGTTTACCGTAAACGCAAAGCAGCATTTTCCACATAAGACACATTGCTTGTGAGGATGAAAGAAATACTGCCCTCAAAGAAATGTCTGTTTTCCTTCTATTCATTCTTGGAATAACAATTATAGTTAGATTATAGTTTTTACATTATTTTGCGAAACATCTATAGTTACCAAAACCATCTGTTTTCTGTTGGTTTTTTATTACACAAAATTATTACACAATCACAACTATCTAATATTTTAGCTGTCTTATTTTAGCATTAACACATTTGACAGAACTGATCTATTTTGGTTTGGTTTATGCTCACAGGATTAAAATGTATTAATTATACACAAATCGGAATTGTCTAATATTTTATCTGTTTTATTTTAGATTTGATCATTTTAATTTAGCAAAATAAAAGTTAAAATGTAGTTATTAAATTTAGGCATAACTGACATATTTACATTCTATATTATATATAATAAATTAAAATGCTAAAATAAAAGAGATACTGTCACGAATCCGGTCTATGAACTTCCGTTCACTCACCACCAGAGGTCACCCGCTCGCTACATGGACTCTCACACTACACAGACTGTTACACTATACCCTGGACTACATTTACCATCATCCATTGCACTGATTGCACACAGCTGTAACCAATCACACGCTCACCTGAAAGCTATTACACACACTATATAACATC
>NW_015660521.1:2198-2335 GCF_001515625.1 Sinocyclocheilus rhinocerous | reverse complement strand
GTCACAGTTGACACAGTTGATCGTCATGAGTCAAGTCAAGTCACAACTGATCTACATGAGTCAAGTCAAGTTCGTCATGAGCGTCATGAGTCAAGTCAAGTTACAGTTCATTATCATGAGTCTATTCAAGTTACAAC
>NW_015660521.1:1502-2083 GCF_001515625.1 Sinocyclocheilus rhinocerous | reverse complement strand
TCACGTCACATCACAGCTGATCATCCAGAGTCATGTCACGTCCTGTCTGTTACACCCAGATTGTCAAGGTCAGTCCCTCCGTATCCCAGTCTGGTATCCAGTGTGAGGGATGCACCGCTGGTGTCTGCACGCGCCGCTGGTATCCCCAAACCCATTCACTTTAGCCCTCTTGTTCCTGAACTGATTCCCCTGTCTGAAGCGCTTCCCATGATGGGGATCGCTTTTTGGTGTGTTTGGGCTGCGTACACTACCACAGAACCTCCTGAGATGGTGGTGCTCTCTCCAGGTCCTCCAGAGGTGGCAGCTGGGGCTGTAGAACCTCCCGAGGCGGCGGCGCTCGCTTCGGCTCCTGGTATGGTGGTGGCGCCCAGCAATACACTTTCAGTCTGTCCTGTCACGGTCAAAGGGACCGTTGCTGAACTCTATACCTGTCCTGTTAAGGAGAATTTGAATGAACTCTCACTGTTTCCTGCTGGTATTGCTGAAGAACCTCCAGAGGTGGCGGCATCCGCTGCAGAACCTCCAGAGGTGTCAGTAGTATCCACTTGTGAACTCTCGTCCTGTTCTGTTCCGGCCAAGGA
>NW_015660521.1:0-1101 GCF_001515625.1 Sinocyclocheilus rhinocerous | reverse complement strand
CCTGTCCTGTCACGGCTATGGAGGCCGTCTGCGAAGCCTCGTCCTGTCCTGTCACGGCTATGGAGGCCGTTTGTGAACTCTCTGCCTGTCCTGTCACGGCTATGGAGGCCGTTTGTGAACTCTCTGCCTGTCCTGTCACGGCTATGGAGGCCGTTTGTGAACTCTCTGCCTGTCCTGTCACGGCTATGGAGGCCGTTTGTGAACTCTCTGCCTGTCCTGTCACGGCTATGGAGGCCGTCTGCAAACTTTTTGCCTGTCCTGTTCCGGCCAAGGAGGCCACCTATGAACTCTCTGCCTATTCTGAACCAGCCGAGAAGGCCATCTCTGAACTCTTGTCCTGTTCTGAACCAGCCATGGGGGTTGATTGTGAACTGTCTGTCACAGCCAAAAACTCTGCCTTTGAACCCTTAACCCTACCTGTCATGAGCCCAGAAACTATTAATTCACCCCATGTCCTTCCCCGTTAACCTGTCACTGCCATAAAGATTATTCAGGAACTGTCTGCTTGTTCTGTTTCCCCAAGTGTGTCTAATTCTGAACTATCTGTCTTGCCAGTCTCAGTCAAGGAGTTAAATAATGAACGGTCTGTCCACACAGTGTTACCCCATGAATCTGTTCCTGAATTATCTGTCTGTCCACTAATTTCAAGTAATATGTCTGATTTTGAACCATCCATCTGTCCAGTTTCTACTAATGCACCAGTGTGTAATATGTCTGAATTTTCTGTCAGTCCAGTTTCAGTCACTGAACTGACTGCCTGTCCAGTTTCACTCAATGAGTCTAGTTATGAACTGTCAACTCAACCAGTCTTTGCCAAGAATTCCAATGTTGAATTGTCTGCCTGTTCAGTTTCAGTCAGTGAGCCCGTTCATGAACTGTCTGCCCATTCAGTTGTCACAAGGGCAAAGAACTGTCTGCCCATTCAGTTGTTACCAGGGAAAATATTGTTGAACTTGGTGTGTTTCCTGCCTTGGTCCTTGAGACCGTATATGCTCTGTCTGTTTCTTGTGTCTCCGTTTTCCCTAGTTCCCAGTCTCTACCAGGGGTCTCTGCTCAGTCTGCTCAGCCATGGTGGCCTTCTGCTCTGCCGTGGTGGTCTTC
>NW_015660520.1:388-552 GCF_001515625.1 Sinocyclocheilus rhinocerous | reverse complement strand
GGTTGCAAGAAAAAAGCCACTCCTCAAGAAAGGCCACATACAGTAATGACTGAGCTTTGCCAAAATGCACCTTGAAGATTTGGAAAATCTAAAATTGACTAAAAAAGACTAAAATTGAATTATTTGGCCTCAACACCAAACAATATGTCTGGCGGAAATCCAAT
>NW_015660520.1:0-166 GCF_001515625.1 Sinocyclocheilus rhinocerous | reverse complement strand
TGTCAATGGGAAGAAGGTTTACCTTCCAACATGACAATGACCCAAAGCACACAGCAAGACTGATCACACAGTGGTTGAAGGAGAAAAAGCTGAATGTCCTTTCATGGCCTAGTCAGAGTCCAGACTTAAAGGGGTCATATGATGCAATTTAAATTTTTCCTTTCTC
>NW_015660519.1:0-1299 GCF_001515625.1 Sinocyclocheilus rhinocerous | reverse complement strand
TACTTAACAAGTAAAAAGTATTGTCTTGTTTTCTGAAAAAAAAAGAGTCAAAATTAAGTCAAAGACAAACAAAATAATCTACCAATGGGGTAAGAAAAATAATCTTTTTTCCCGAAAACAAGGTCATTTTTCTTACCCCATTAGTAGATCATTTTGCTTGTTTTAAGCAAAAACTTTTTTTTTTTTTAGACAAGACAATACTTTTTACTTGTCTAGTAAATGCTTCTTGATTTAGGAATTTTTAGATATTTGGACTAGAAACAAGGCAAAAATACCAAGTAAGAAAAGCATTTTATGCAGTGTAGATTATGAACATTATGAGCAAATGCCAAGAGCATTTTGGTGAATGATGAAAAAATTATGAACAAAAGGCAAAAGCATTTTGGTGAAAGAAGAAAAAAAGATGAAAAAAACAAACATTTAATTGTATTAACACTTAATTTCATGCTAGCAGTTGAGTGGTCTCAATTTGTAGATATTCAGTTGATATCTACAAATAAACTAACTAGCTACCAGTATGACCACCGCAACCACCCTGTAACACTTTTAAAAGGGTCTTAAATTAGTAAATATTTAAAGTATCATGAACAAACAATTAACATTTTACAGCATTTATTGACGTTAATTTATATAAAAATTTACTAAAGTTAATAAAGAACAGTATTGCTTGTTTGTGAACTAAAAACATTCCAGCATATGGCAAAATCGAGTTTAAACATGAAAATGTTCTAGTAATTAAAAACATAGGCCTATATATTTTTTTAATTTAAGAATATTTCTTCAATATTTATTTAAATAGTATTTAACTAATCCAGGTTAGTTAGGTTAAATGTAAAAAATAATACTGTTATTGTTACATTACTGCATGATGGAATTAACATTAACAACGCTTAATAAATGAAGGAAAAAAATGTTGTTTACCATTCTCTTTTGTGAAATAATGCAGTTAGCTAATGTTACACAATTGTTTTGTTTTTATAAAGTGTTACGCATTGCATCTGTCAGCTGAATAGATAGCTAGACAACTGATGTAAACTGCTACTTTCCTAATTACAGCCCACAGAATATTTAGAAATGAAAACGGAAATAAACCCTTGCTTTTTACAATCAAACGTATCAAAACGCTAGCTATCTACATATGAAAACAATGACGGAGCCACAATGCTAGCTCAAATTTAGATTCAACATACTTAACTAGTGAACATATAGGAATACAAATTAATCCAGTAATAATAATTCACTAACAAAAACATAGTTTACTTACCAGATATAAAATGTGTGCTACATATCCTCGAGTTG
>NW_015660518.1:1241-1417 GCF_001515625.1 Sinocyclocheilus rhinocerous | reverse complement strand
GAGTTCTCTGGGTCGTGCGATGTCCACACTTGTGGTCCAAGAGCGTCACCTCTGGCTGTGTCTGGTAGACATGAGGGATGCCGACAAGTTCGGTTCCTCAAGGTCCCTGTGTCCCAAACCGGCCTCTTCGGCGACGCAGTCGAGAACATGGCCCAGCAGTTCTCGGCTGCACAGGA
>NW_015660518.1:475-979 GCF_001515625.1 Sinocyclocheilus rhinocerous | reverse complement strand
GGAGGAGGGCCGGGTGGAGAATCTGGTTTCCAAAAATCTCGAAAAAATATTTTTTTTCTCTGTCTCTGGGTCCCAAGACGGCATGGAGAGTCACGGACGGACCAACACCGGACCACACTCATCCTCCTCTCTCGCCAGCAGGCAGCAGCGGGCGGTTCGAGAGCGTCATCAAAGGCCCTACTCACGCACCCTCTGCCAAACCGTGGAACCAGGTAAGCGTTGCACCGCACACTCAGACCTCTCTTCGGTCCACTCATGGACCGGGTCCCTGCATTCCACCTTGGTCCAGCTTGTATGGTGTCTGGGTGCCTGGCTACCCGAACGTCTCGCTGGCTCCTGCGGACCATCAGACTCGGCTATGTGATTCAGTTCGACTGGCGCCCCCCAAGTTCAGCGGCATCCGCTTCACATCAGTGAAGGCGGCCGATGCTCCTTTTTTGCGTGTGGAGATCGCAGTTCTACTGGCGAAGGATGCAATAGAGCCGGTCCCTCCAGCCGATATGA
>NW_015660518.1:0-226 GCF_001515625.1 Sinocyclocheilus rhinocerous | reverse complement strand
TACATCAACCGACAAGGTGGTCTACGCTCCCGTCGCATGTCGCAACTCGCCCGCCAGCTCCTCCTCTGGAGTCAGAAGTCAAGTGAAGGTCAAGTCACCTTTATTTATATAGCACTTTTAACAATACAGATTGTGTCAAAGCAGCTTTACGGTATCAAAATAGGAAAATAGTGTGTCAATACAAAAGGACAATAGTAAACACTCAATTTTCAGTTAAAGGCAGTTC
>NW_015660517.1:37810-38889 GCF_001515625.1 Sinocyclocheilus rhinocerous | reverse complement strand
ATTCTGATTCTGATTCTGATTCTAAACCGGAAGAATATTTACCCAGCAACGATGCATTTCCGTTTCTTGTGAAACTGGCCTATTGTGCTTAATTGATGTGTCCCGTACGTGACCTCCCTTGTCCCGTTTATTGACTGTTACGCTGATCTAATCTAATATAAGTGAATTTGTGATTGTACTATTTTATTGTATAGCCTGTTTTTTTTTATTAGTAATAGTCAAGTCAACCTCGAGGTCATGAATGCATGAATTAATTTTTCTGAATTTGACATTGAGAGCATAGGTCGTAATTTAGATATATTTTTAAGATGGAAAAATGCAGTTTTACAAATGCTAGAAACATGGTTTTCAAAGGAAAGATTGCTATCAAATAGCACACCTAGGTTCCTAACTGATGACGAGGAATTAACAGAGCAGCCATCAAGTGATAGACAGTGTTTTATTTTATTACATGCTTAGGTTTTTGGTCCAATAATTAAAACCACAGTTTTTTTCCAGAATTTAGCAGTAGGAAATTACTAGACATCCAGTTTTTTATATCAACTATGCATTCTGTTAGTTTTGCAAATTTGTAGGTTTCATCGGGCTCCAGTTTTTTATATCAACTATGCATTCCGTTAGTTTTGCAAATTTTTATGTTTCATCGGGCCACGAAGAAATATAGAGCTGAGTATCATCAGGATAACAGTGAAAGCTAACACCATGTTTCTTGATACCGCCCAAGGGTAACATGTAAAGTGTGAAAAGCAACGGTCCTAGTACTGAGCCTTGTGGCACTCCATACTGTACTTGATCGATATGATATCTCATCATCCACTGCTACGAATTGATGACGGTCAGGTAAGTAAGATTTGAACCATGACAATGCAATTCCACTAATGCCAAAATAATTTTGTAGTCTTCTCAAAAGGATGTTGTGGTCAATAGTGTCAAACACAGCGCTAAGATCCAGTAGCACTAATAAAGAAATACAACCACGATCGGACGATAAGAGCAGGTTATTTGTAACTCTGATGAGAGCAGTCTCAATACTATGATACGGTCTAAATCCTGACTGGAAATCCTCAGAGATACCATTT
>NW_015660517.1:34971-37588 GCF_001515625.1 Sinocyclocheilus rhinocerous | reverse complement strand
CAACATAATTTTGTAGTCTACTCAAAATAATGTTGTGGTCGATAGTGTCAAACGCAGTGCTAAGATCTAGTAGCACTAATAGAGAGATACAACCACGATCAGAAGAGCGGGTCTTTTGTAACTCTGATGAGAGCAGTCTACTAACTATGATACGGTCTAAATCCTGACTGGAAATCCTCAGAGATACCATTTCTCTCCAAGAAGGAACATAGCTGAGAGGATACTGCCTTTTCTAGTATTTTTGACAGAAAAGGGAGATTTGAGATCGGTCTGTAATTAACTAATTCTCCAGGATCGAGTTGTGTTTTTTTTTATGAGAGGCTTAATAACAGCCAATTTTAAGGTTTTAGGGACATATCCAAAAGACAGTGATGAATTAATGATATTCAGAAGAGGATCTATGACTTCTGGAAGCACCTCTTTTAGTAGCTTAGATGGAATAGGGACTAACATACATGTTGTAGGTTTTGAATAATAGGCCTAATGAGCCACAAACTAAGCATTCGGTAATACTTCATAATAGCTTTCATTTATAAATCATTAACATTATATAATCCTTAACGGATCATTAGTTAATATATATTCATATAGCTATAAATATGAGATAATGTGCTTGTTAATGTTTACTAATGAACTTACTAAACATATATGATTAACATATGATTATTTAATGTAAATTGAAATGCTTTTAAATGTTAGTAAACTTTCAGTTCATATGATCTTCACTTGTTGGTCTTTGTTGTGTAGACCTCTATTTACACATCTTAACAAATAATCTATTAATTATTTGTTCATGTTTTTGCAGTACTCAATCTAAAGCACTTCTGCCACAAGCAATGAAACCACAGATGGGTGTCTTTTTCTGTGTGGAATGCACATGTACAAGTGTGTTGTCTCTTCCTTTCATTTTGAGCCCACGGAGAAGTGACTCTGTTTCTTCTAACATACCTTTAGCACAGTGTTTAGTTGTTGGCTTGATGGGTGCTTTGTGTAACTTTGATGTCCTAAACAGCCGCAACCCACTTGGCAAAGGCCATATCAATTGTGCGCAGGAATTGAACTGTGGCTGCACATCCATTGAACTGGGGATACTTCAGCTCCTGCTCACAATACTCTAGGTCATCAGCCACACTGCTGCTAAAGAGCTGGGCTGCAAGATTGACCTTCATTTTCTGATTTCGCCACTGAATATGTGCCATTTTTAGTTTGTTGCCAAGACGCAAGCCTTCCTTCTCCTGAAGCTTGTGGAGCTCCTCAATGTACCGCCACCTTATCTGCTGGCCATCTTCTCTTACCAGAACCTCAGCTGTTGAGAACACATTACGAAGAAGCTTGAGCATGTGACATGGATCCAACAGCACATGGACTTTTTGTGTGTGATCCTCAGGATGGAGAAAGTAAGGTATCATGTCCATGATGCCCAAGTTAGCACCAAGCTCCCTGATCATTGCTAAGTTTTGGGAGGGTCCATCACACGTCAAGGAGACAACCCTAACTCCGATTACATGAAGCCTATCAAGGCTCTCTCGGATGATGCTTGCTCTCTCTGGTCCTGTCATGCTGTTGATAAGAAAGTAAGCAATGGGAATCTTCCAAGACTCATTGATTGCAACAACCATGAGGACCAGTGCTTGTGTTGCCACAACATTTTCTATCTCACCACCACCGATGTCAACATAGCCATGAATTTGGTCCCCGCCAAACTCAGTTTGCTTATGAATGTACATTTCAGCCATCATTAATGAGCAAACTGTGTCTTTTCCGACTTTCTTCTGCTCAGCAACATGACTTTTTAAAGCTGTGAATGAAGCAACAATAAATCCAGGATCTGCAGAGATGCTACTGTACCATTTTCATATGGTCTGAGGATGAGGCAAAGCCAAGAGAAACTTCTCTCTCACATAGTCATAGGCCTTTGGAGAGTAGAAGTGCAGTGTAGTGGCGAATTGCTTAAAGTTTTCGGAAAACGCTGACTTTTTCTTCTTTTGGATTCTCTGAAAGATCTCCCGGGGAACATCATCCAGACTTTCAAGAAGAGAGACACATTCGGTTGAAATTATACGTTTCTTCTGAAGCATTTGGATTACCGCTTTCAAGGAAGAAACTCTTGCCTTTAGTCTCCTTGTCATTTGCCTTTTCAACCTCAGCTTTTTGCGAGCCACACATAGCTTGTCCTTTACCTCATAAGCTTTCCTTTTAAGTGTTTTCGGAGACTCTGAAATATAATAGCAGTGATAACTCAGAGAGCATAGTGCAAGAGTGACCTGATGCTAAGTGTGCACGTTTTCCACTCCGATTTGTGTGTTGAACACTGCTAACCAAACCAACATCCTCACACACATCCGCTGTCAGAGCAATGTCATCATGCACGACGTCTTGAGCAACAAAGGCCTGTTCAGATGTGTCTTCCATCATCATGACATTGCTCTGATTGGCAGCAAGGCTGTTGGCACTACTCCCATTGTCTACATATGCAACCTCCTCATTACTATTTACAGCAGAAATAGGGATGCCACTTACCACCTCATTAATACTTACCAAGCATCTTCTTTTTGGCTGTTGTTAGGGTTACCCATTGGAGAAAGAGAAAACGGTAGGCAACGGCAGTGTCCTTCCC
>NW_015660517.1:16846-23402 GCF_001515625.1 Sinocyclocheilus rhinocerous | reverse complement strand
GAGGATACTGCCTTTTCTAGTATTTTTGACAGAAAAGGGAGATTTGAGATCGGTCTGTAATTAACTAATTCTCCAGGATCGAGTTGTGTTTTTTTTTATGAGAGGCTTAATAACAGCCAATTTTAAGGTTTTAGGGACATATCCAAAAGACAGTGATGAATTAATGATATTCAGAAGAGGATCTATGACTTCTGGAAGCACCTCTTTTAGTAGCTTAGATGGAATAGGGACTAACATACATGTTGTAGGTTTTGAATAATAGGCCTAATGAGCCACAAACTAAGCATTCGGTAATACTTCATAATAGCTTTCATTTATAAATCATCAACATTATATAATCCTTAACGGATCATTAGTTAATATATATTCATATAGCTATAAATATGAGATAATGTGCTTGTTAATGTTTACTAATGAACTTACTAAACATATATGATTAACATATGATTATTTAATGTAAATTGAAATGCTTTTAAATGTTAGTAAACTTTCAGTTCATATGATCTTCACTTGTTGGTCTTTGTTGTGTAGACCTCTATTTACACATCTTAACAAATAATCTATTAATTATTTGTTCATGTTTTTGCAGTACTCAATCTAAAGCACTTCTGCCACAAGCAATGAAACCACAGATGGGTGTCTTTTTCTGTGTGGAATGCACATGTACAAGTGTGTTGTCTCTTCCTTTCATTTTGAGCCCACGGAGAAGTGACTCTGTTTCTTCTAACATACCTTTAGCACAGTGTTTAGTTGTTGGCTTGATGGGTGCTTTGTGTAACTTTGATGTCCTAAACAGCCGCAACCCACTTGGCAAAGGCCATATCAATTGTGCGCAGGAATTGAACTGTGGCTGCACATCCATTGAACTGGGGATACTTCAGCTCCTGCTCACAATACTCTAGGTCATCAGCCACACTGCTGCTAAAGAGCTGGGCTGCAAGATTGACCTTCATTTTCATTTTCAGAACCTCAACTGTTGAGAACACATTCCGAAGAACCTTGAGATCTTCTCTTACCAGAACCTCAACTGTTGAGAACACATTCCGAAGAAGCTTGAGCATGTGACATGGATCCAACAGCACATGGACTTTTTGTGTGTGATCCTCAGGATGGAGAAAGTAAGGTATCATGTCCATGATGCCCAAGTTAGCACCAAGCTCCCTGATCATTGCTAAGTTTTGGGAGGGTCCATCACACGTCAAGGAGACAACCCTAACTCCGATTGCATGAAGCCTAACAAGGCTCTCGCGGATGATGCTTGCTCTCTCTGGTCCTGTCATGCTGTTGATAAGAAAGTAAGCAATGGGAATCTTCCAAGACTCATTGATTGCAACAACCATGAGGACCAGTGCTTGTGTTGCCACAACATTTTCTATCTCACCACCACCGATGTCAACATAGCCATGAATTTGGTCCCCGCCAAACTCAGTTTGCTCATTAATGATGGATGAAATGTACATTCATAAGCAAACTGTGTCTTTTCCGACTTTCTTCTGCTCGGCAACATGACTTTTTAAAGCTGTGAATGAAGCAACAGTAAATCCAGGATCTGCAGAGATGCTACTGTACCATTTTTGTATGGTCTGAGGATGAGGCAAAGCCAAGAGAAACTTCTCTCTAACATAGTCATAGGCCTTTGGAGAGTAGAAGTGCAGTGTAGTTGCGAATTGCTTCAAGCTTTCAGAAAACATTGACTTTTTCTTCTTTTGGATTCTCTGAAAGATCTCCCGGGGAACATCATCCAGACTTTCAAGAAGACAGGCACATTCAGTTGAAATTACAAGTTTCTTCTGAAGCATTTGTGTGGCGAGGGGGGCATGGTTCAGCGAGGTCTGCACCGGGAGAGAGAGGCAGGAGACGAGCGGTGCGTAAGTAGGTCAAGCGCAAATGATAAGCACCTGTGTCTCGTTTCATTGGTGCCGAAACCCGGGAAGGAAGAAGAACGCCGACGCCGTCATGCAGTCCCCGTCAGGATCGCCATTTGCGGAGGTCATTCAATCGCTCGCGGGTCTTCACCAGGAGCACCATCAGGCACTGCTGGGCCTGAGGGACGATCAGGAGCGGCGGTTCCGAGCCCTCATCCAAGCCCAGCAGGAAGACTGCGAGCTGTTCCGGAGCTGGATTGACCGGGAGGTTCGGGCTGCGGGATCTACATCTGCCCCAGCACCACCCGCCCATGTGCCTCTCCACAAGATGGGTCCCCAGGATGACCCGGAGGTGTTCCTGGACCTATTTGAGAGGTCGACAGAGGCCGGGGGGTGGCCCGAGGAGGACTGGCCAGTGCGGCTCATTCCCCTGCTGTCCGGGGAAGCGCAGGTGGCCGCACAACAGCTGCCACTGGATCGACATGAAGACAAATTGCAGAATTTAAGTAATAATTTTTTGAATAAAGTTAAATAAGCACAAGTTAATTTACATTTGACCACAGTTAAAGTATTTACTTGTCTAAGATTCCTCAGTCAGATTATATTAACTTTAAGAATTACGGTGAAAAAACGATACAACACTCATATCAGCAACAATACTAGGCCACTTTGGTAATTGTTTAAGTATGTTAAAATGAGAACAATTAACCACCTCTCGAAATTCTTTATATAGATCCGGGTGTCTGTCTTTCAGGTGCTTTGCTAAATTAGAGGTGTTAGCGCCTTTTGTTAGCACTGCTCTGTAGCAACTCTTGCATATTGGCTTGCTTGTGTCCTTCGGCTTTCCATGTTCATTTGTTTCATATCCAAAATATTTCCAGATAGCACTCCTGCTGTGTTCTTTATCAACCAAAGCCGGTCGCGGGGGCGCCGCACTCGCCATCTTTCACTTCACTTTTGCTATTTAACCAGAGCGAATGAGACGAGACGGGCACTGCGGTCACGTGTGGTGTTTGTCAACGCGCCTTTGGAGAGAAGTGAAAGTGACAGCTCGGCTATATCGGTGTATCGATACTTCGGGAAATTAATATTGGTACCGTTCAGATATTTCAGTATCGATATTTATCGAAATATCTATATTTTTGACAACACTAGTATGTACTGGACCTGAGAACAAAACTCCACACTTTGGGGCGGCTCTCTATGGAGAATTTGTTGCAGGCGAAATTCTTTATATAGATCCGGGTGTCTGTCTTTCAGGTGCTTTGCTAAATTAGAGGTGTTAGCGCCTTTTGTTAGCACTGCTCTGTAGCAACTCTTGCATATTGGCTTGCTTGTGTCCTTCGGCTTTCCATGTTCATTTGTTTCATATCCAAAATATTTCCAGATAGCACTCCTGCTGTGTTCTTTATCAACCAAAGCCGGTCGCGGGGGCGCCGCACTCGCCATCTTTCACTTCACTTTTGCTATTTAACCAGAGCGAATGAGACGAGACGGGCACTGCGGTCACGTGTGGTGTTTGTCAACGCGCCTTTGGAGAGAAGTGAAAGTGACAGCTCGGCTATATCGGTGTATCGATACTTCGGGAAATTAGTATTGGTACCGTTCAGATATTTCAGTATCGATATTTATCGAAATATCTATATTTTTGACAACACTAGTATGTACTGGACCTGAGAACAAAACTCCACACTTTGGGGCGGCTCTCTATGGAGAATTTGTTGCAGGCTCAGGACAGACAAAGCCGGTTGTACAACAGGGGAGCCAGATTGCGTGAATTTGCACTGGGAGAGAAAGTACTCGTATTACTCCCAACGTCCAGTTCCAAATTACACGCCAAGTGGCAAGGACCCTTTGAGGTCACACGGCGAGTTGGAGATCTCAATTATAAGGTAGTGCGCTCAGACAGGAGCGGGGCACATCAGATTTACCATCTCAGAAGTGAACACCAATAGTCAATCTTTTGCTCTGGCCCCGGGAGGAGATCACCTCTCGCCCTCCCCTGTCCGAGGCCCAAGACCAAAAAGGAGGTGAGGCAGTTCCTGGGGCTGGCGGGATATTATAGAAGGTTTGTACCTAAGTATTCGGACCTCACCAGCCCGCTGACTGACCTCACTAAAAAGGAAGCACCAGACCCGGTCCAGTGGACGGAGCAGTGTCAGCAGGCTTTCACCCAGGTAAAGGCTGCTCTGTGTGGCGGGCCGCTCCTTCACTCCCCTGACTTCTCTCTCCCCTTTTTATTGCAGACTGACGCGTCGGACAGGGGGCTGGGAACGGTCCTGTCCCAGGAGATAGAGGGGGAGGAACGGCCCCTTGCGTCCCAGTACGCCGACCCTGTCTTCTTCCTTCCACCCTCTTGAACCTTATCACAATTTGAATTACAGCTTTCAAGGAAGAAACTCTTGCCTTTAGTCTCCTTGTCATTTGCCTTTTCAACTTCAGCTTTTTGCGAGCTACACATAGCTTGTCCTTTACCTCATAAGCTTTCCTTTTAAGTGTTTTCGGAGACTCCGAAATATAGTAGCAGTGATCACTCAGAGAGCTGCTAGGCAGGTGTGCTGACATAATGTAAGAGTGACCTGATGCTAAGTGTGCAAGTTTTCCACTCTGATTTGTGTTGAACACTGCTCTGACAGCGAATGTGTGTGAGGATGTTGGTATGGTTAGCAATGTCATCATGCACAACGTCTTGAGCAACAAAGGCCTGTTCAGATGTGTCTTCCATCATCATGACATTGCTCTGATTGGCAGCAAGGCTGTTGGCACTACTCCCATTGTCTACATATGCAACCTCCTCATTACTATTTACAGCAGAAATAGGGATGTCACTTACCACCTCATTAATACTTACCAAGCACCTTCTTTTTGGCTGTTGTTCTTCGCCATTGGAGAAAGAGAAAACGGTAGGCACGGCAGTAAATTATTATTGCTATTAAAAAAACATGTAACTGTTCTCAATTTGTTCTTCGCCATTGGAGAAAGAGAAAACGGTAGGCACGGCAGTGTCCTTCAGGCATGCCCTTCCCTAATAAAAATGTCAAGAAACATAAAAAATATGACATTATTGCAGAGTAAATAGCTGTTCATAACAGAGATATATGTGTTTATGTTCATTAATCAGTCTATCACTAGTATATGAATGTACAGATTAAACATGTAAATTATTATTGCTATTAAAAAAACATGTAACTGTTCTCAACTATCTCTATAGAATCATGCTGGGTTCTGCTGTCTTACTTGGAAGATAATTTTTCCAACATGAAATTCACATAGAGATTTTTTAAACAATTCTCACTCGCATTAAATACACTGAAATGAAAAGGTTGGCAAAAAGTGGTCATTTTGCTGGATTGGTAAAATCTTTAATTGGATTTCTGCATCTGTGAAAAACTAAAATTCACTGGTGTCACTAATTTCACCTTAACAGTTAATGTATGATAGTCAATACTTCACCAATTTAAACTAATAAGTTATTTGACTTTGTAAGGTATAAAACAAGGTCTTTGTACCCTGGAGTCAGTGGTGAAGTGATGACTCTCAAAGTGTTCACTGCACAGACGAGAAGCCTTTTTAGGAGTCCAATTCTGTCGTTTCACGTTGAGCATCCACTGGTCTAGTCTGAGAGGGTCTGGATCACCTAGAGGAAAGCTACTTGGTGGCTGCTTCAGTTCCTGAAAATATTTTGGGAAAGGATAAGATTAAAATAAGCCACCATTTTATGTAACGAAAGCATACAGTGTCTAGTAAGCTCCAAAAAGGAAAAATGAGTATAAAAATAGTCCATAACAATTGTGCTCACACAACACATATTTACATACCAGCATGCATGAAACAGATTTAACTGTTATTAAAGTGCATGCGTCACACTGAATAATTTGATAAAGCTATTTGGAGCCTGACACCAGTAGTAAAAATCACTAAAATAACCTAATGCATGGCTTTTTATTTTTGTGACTAATTGAAAATACAAACCTTTTTTCAGGTTTTCCCAGCCCTCGCTGGGCTGACTTTATTATCAAGACCCATCTCTTTAAGGACAGCTCTGAAACACAAATTCAGCCCGCAAACATTGATGAAGGTTTATTTAACACATTAATTTCAAGACTTAATAAAGATACAAATAACAAAAGTACATCTGACATCAAAATCATTGTAAAGCTGTCCTGCCGACATAATTGTGTTATGTAGTATATGAAACAAGCATAATCACTAAAATAATTTCTATAAGTGCTGTATGCTTAAGAAAAAAAAACACTCCCTTGCATAATTCATTGTATCAGTTCCCTTTCATGGGAACTTCGAACTGCGTCCTCTAGGGGTCGCTATGGGGAACGCCTCGTCGTGACCCGTGTCTGAAGCATACATTGAAAAAACACCAACTCGTTGGCCGGCGACAGCCATGACGTCACTACCGGTGCGACTATAGTATAAATAGGCGCCGGGAGCTACACATCATTCTCTTCTTCGTCTTCATTGACTGTTCTGTTTGAAGCGTGCATTTCCAAGGAAAAAGTAAGAGCTATCTCTATTTATTATGGCGAGCACTAGCAGAGCATTTAGAAGGTGTGTGCATCCGTGTCATCGCTATTTGACACCAGATGACACACACGATCTATGTGTTGTTTGTTTGGGCGAAGAGCACGCACGCGATGCCTCCGAGGGGGCAATCGGCGTGCACTGCGAGCGTTTTT
>NW_015660517.1:14953-15291 GCF_001515625.1 Sinocyclocheilus rhinocerous | reverse complement strand
AGGGATGCCACTTACCACCTCATTAATACTTACCAAGCATCTTCTTTTTGCCATTGGAGAAAGAGAAAACGGTAGGCACGGCAGTGTCCTTCAGGCATGCCCTTCCCTAATAAAAATGTCAAGAAACATAAAAAATATGACATTATTGCAGAGTAAATAGCTGTTCATAACAGAGATATATGTGTTTATGTTCATTAATCAGTCTATCACTAGTATATGAATGTACAGATTAAACATTATTGCTATTATTGCTATTAAAAAAACATGTAACTGTTCTCAACTATCTCTATAGAATCATGCTGGGTTCTCTTGGAAGATTTGGAAGATAATTTTTCCAA
>NW_015660517.1:8642-14636 GCF_001515625.1 Sinocyclocheilus rhinocerous | reverse complement strand
AATAAAATGTCTTGTTGTGCGGTTAATTGTACTAACAGACCGTCCAAGTCTGGGATCCATTTTTTCCGGTGAGTGATATTGTAATGTAATTTTATTTATTAATTTATTTATTCTTTAATTTTATTCAAAACTCTACTACACTCCAGAATCCGACAGACTGTGATTTAGCTGTAACGTTAGGCCTGTAATTAACGTTACTCGTTAAGCGTTTTCCTCCCATAGAAAACCGTTATAAGGAAAACGCTTACATGGCTTAATGCATTACAACAGTGGTTGTCTGTACATAGTATGATTTATTAATCATGTTCTCAGTGAGTTTCGTCTTTTAATCTTATTTTAAGAAATAATCACGAAAATAACCCATAGACTGAATAAAACAAAAGCAGAAACACGGCAGAGATGCCAAGTTCAGCGGCTGATAGAGACAGCAAGGTCAATCCACCTGTCACTCAAGTGGCCACGCCCCTAATTATGCAGAATTTTAAGGCTTAATATAATTTAAACGGATGAGTTATAAAAAAAATTCACCCCCCTCACAGTTGTCATGAAGGGCAAAATTAGCTATATAGACCAAAATCATTTTTTGAACCAGGCTGTAAACATGTTTTTTTCTGCTGTAAATTTGGGCATTTTAACATGGGGAGTCTATGGGATTGACTCCCTTTTGCAGCCAGCCTCTAGCGGCCAGTTGACGAATTACAGTTTAAGTCACTTCCGTGTTGGCTTCACGAGAGAGAGCGGGAGGTTGCCGCTCGGTTTTGACCCTGGACTGTTACCTGGTTTGTGATTGTTTGCTGCCTGCTATGACCATTGCCTGTTTTTTTGGATCACTCTTTTGGATTGCCTTGGATGTACTGTTTCGCTGGTATTTGGATCCTGCCTGTTTAGACCACTCTCTTTTAATAAAGCCTTGCATGCGGAAAAAATTATAATTGGAAAAAACTAAACTCTTCTGTTCTACAAAATAATATTTGAACACTTGTCACTTGAATGCTATAGTTCAGGGGTTCCCAACCACATTCCTGGAGACCTCCCAACACTGCATGGCTGTATCTGAAATCACCCCTTTTACCCTTAATTAGGGCACTATTTGAGGGGACAGCCATTTGTAGTGGTGTCTGAAACCATAGTGGATGTTCTCGAGTGCACTCATTCTATCCCATAATGCACTGCAATAATGTGTACAACTTGTGCACACTCAAGGGCTAGAGAATACCCAAAATGCACTGTGAAAGTTGCACGCCGAATGATTTCCCGCGTCTGACCATAAGATCGCGTCCACAGCAGAAACCTATAGGTGTAAGTTTCTAAATAATTTATTATTTAATTGTTACAATTGTTAAATTGTAAGGTTTGTATACATGACTGAAATCAAAATAGTTTGCATCATTACTAATAGACAGTTTGCTAAGTGTTAAATAATTATCACAGTTTCCGACCAAGAAGTGGAAAATCTAATCCATCTAAGGGCGGAGAAGAATCGCTTGTTCTTCGGCAAAAGAAATGCAGCTCAACGTGGATGGGAGTAAGTCTATTGTCTGTTATTACAAGTATTTTAGGCAATGAAATCAGTTTATAACAACAATGACAAACGGCGATGATTAACAGGTAATAATTTGTTTTATTGTTTCTCTCTTTCAGTCACCAAAGTTTATAGAAGCTCAAGAAAAATGGCAAAGTTAACAAAATGTCTATGAACAAAGAACAACGTTACACAGTTATATGATAAAGAATAGCTTTGGAATATAGACATTTTATTTGTGCAATATATTTAATAGAGTATATCCATATACTGTAGTTTTAGAACGATATCCACGATTGTCATCTTACGGCAGCTATAATCGCCAAATTTATATTTGTCAACACGCAAGAAAAATTTTTGTCTTTGAGTTATACAGTTAAAAGGCTGCCGGGTTCTATTTATGACGTGCTGACACAAATTTCAAATGGTTTTCAACGGTCGTTTGATCGCGTCCAGTGTAGGCAGACTTTAGCTGTTGTAGACACGGTGTTACTCACCTATGACGAAGAAGAGAATGATGTGTAGCTCCCGGCGCCTATTTATACTATAGTCGCACCGGTAGTGACGTCATGGCTGTCGCCGGCCAACGAGTTGGTGTTTTTTCAATGTATGCTTCAGACACGGGTCACGACGAGGCGTTCCCCATAGCGACCCCTAGAGGATGCAGTTCGAAGTTCCCATGAAAGGGAACTGATACAATGAATTATGCAAGGGAGTGTTTTTTTTTCTTAAGCATACAGCACTTATAGAAATTATTTTAGTGATTATGCTTGTTTCATATACTACATAACACAATTATGTCGGCAGGACAGCTTTACAATGATTTTGATGTCAGATGTACTTTTGTTATTTGTATCTTTATTAAGTCTTGAAATTAATGTGTTAAATAAACCTTCATCAATGTTTGCGGGCTGAATTTGTGTTTCAGAGCTGTCCTTAAAGAGATGGGTCTTGATAATAAAGTCAGCCCAGCGAGGGCTGGGAAAACCTGAAAAAAGGTTTGTATTTTCAATTAGTCACAAAAATAAAAAGCCATGCATTAGGTTATTTTAGTGATTTTTACTACTGGTGTCAGGCTCCAAATAGCTTTATCAAATTATTCAGTGTGACGCATGCACTTTAATAACAGTTAAATCTGTTTCATGCATGCTGGTATGTAAATATGTGTTGTGTGAGCACAATTGTTATGGACTATTTTTATACTCATTTTTCCTTTTTGGAGCTTACTAGACACTGTATGCTTTCGTTACATAAAATGGTGGCTTATTTTAATCTTATCCTTTCCCAAAATATTTTCAGGAACTGAAGCAGCCACCAAGCAGCTTTCCTCTAGGTGATCCAGACCCTCTCAGACTAGACCAGTGGATGCTCAACGTGAAACGACAGAATTGGACTCCTAAAAAGGCTTCTCGTCTGTGCAGTGAACACTTTTGAGAGTCATCACTTCACCACTGACTCCAGGGTACAAAGACCTTGTTTTATACCTTACAAAGTCAAATAACTTATTAGTTTAAATTGGTGAACCACTTGAAAGAGGTGACAGTGAGGCTACCCCCTTGCCAGCAAAAAGCCAGCGTAGGGATCGAGTTTTGGAGTTCCTAGAAAAAGAGGCAGAGAGGTCCGTGACCAGGGAGAGAAGATCAGAGAAAGAAGAGAGGAAAAATTGATACACCTGTTGGAGAGAATTGTTAATAAAATGTTCATTTGTAAAACAAATTAATAATAATAATAAAGGTCCTTGAACTTGTTTTCTCATTTTTACTATTGCAAGCAATACAATTGTTTAATTATTTGTTACAGGTGATCAGTTCATTAGTTTTTTTTTTTTACAATACTATATACATCAGTAATTCTATCATTGCAAATGTGAAATATAGTCAGGGGTGGTTTCTCCATTAGGGCGATTGGGCGACGCACCTGAGTAATGTAAGGGAGCAGTGTAAGTTAATGTAAGGGAGCAATGTAATATAAGTGAGTAACATTAATGTGATATAAGTGAGCAGTGTAATACAAATAAGCTGTGTAATATAAGTGAGTAATGTTGTAAATGAGCAGTGTAATATAAGTGAGTTGTGTAAATAGTGATTTATGTGACTTCAATTATTATTAAACTGAAATTGAAGTAAAAAGTTTTTTGGAAAACCACATCCTGGCTTCAGTCTTCATTGCTAGCACTAACGTGCTTTCGTCATCATGCGTAACCTTAACTTGTGCAAGGATTGGTGGGAACAGTGACATCCAATAATATTTAAAGACTATTCTGAATTTTAACAACAAGAAAAAAATTAAAAACTACTTTAATATCTATATCAAATGTGAAAAAAACTAAAATTTAACACGCATGTAGAAACATAAGGAGAGCAAGAGATTGATTGTTAGAGTCAGTTTATTTTTAATTAATGCTATAGTAGTTCAGTTTCCTTTACATCTTTAACTAGCCGTTAATTTATCAATTGAATGGGTGACCTATCATCATTAATCATGCAAACATTTGCCCCCCCTGAGAGAATTGACAGAAGCCGCCACTGAATATAGTTACACATTAATGAACATGTTATGACATGTGAAGTTATTGTATGCTTATTCTTTGAATGTGGAAACAGTTTCTTTAATAAGATGTTGTAGGGGACTGGTTGACCTGGTAACTCATATTAGTATATACAGTTTTTTTTTTTTTTTTTGCAGAAATCTATTCAGCAGAGGATTCTATAGCTGAATGTAGTTATGATACCTGAGAGCTGTCACATTGATAATGTCATCTCTGCCAGGTGCAGAGCTCCTGCAATTCCTCAACAACTGGGAAATTAATTACTTGGGCTCTTTCGCTCACAATCTTATTTGCCACACGGTGAACAATGTCATGTACAGTTGCCATGATCATAATGGTCACGTAGGAATGAGCAGAGATTTGTCAGTGTCTGCCTTGTAAGTCTGTAGTCTGGTCTTCGATCACTAACTCCATCATAGAAAATGGATAGAACTGAGATGTGATGGTTGATGTGACAATACTGCATGGCTGGTGGTCCAACCTAAGAAATTGTAAAAAGATCTCAATAATGTCACATGCTTCATCATTTTGACCTCAAAACATGGAAGACATTTTTTTTATTTTTAAATGAATATAACTAGGCTATATAACTTTAAATGTATATAACTCAAAATGATGGAGATCATGTTTTCCCCATAGAGTTTATGCATGTACAATTATGTAACATTTTTAAACAAAACTATTAAGTCTTTATTTTTACATTAAATGCTTATGAGTTACTTGTATTATTATTCTGACATTACACTTTACCGGTAAGTGCAGTGGCTCACAAGTAGAGAGCGCTATAGGACTGTTGACTTACAAGTCGTCGGCTGTATAAGAAAATCACTCGTCTCAGTTCTTCTCTGGAAGCTTCTTCATTTCATTTGTATTTCAATATCGACTGTATAATTTCAAGAACAATGGAAGATACTATTTCGTGAAAGCATGACATAGTGAACACTGCTGTAGTTTCATGAAAAATGAGCTGAGGTATAGTTTATAGACTAATGTTCCCATTCCATGCTTTTTCCTGTGAGTAATGACCACCTTTATCCAGAGTTGAGCTCCAACACACCTGCCTAGAAGTGTTCAGTGATCCTAATGACCTTAATTAGCTGGTTCAGGTGTGTTTAATTAGGACTGGATATGAAAAGATTGAACACCCCTGCCATTGTGCTTCTGTTTACAAACGTTAATTGCAGTGTTGATATTGTAGTGTTAATAGATTTTAGATAAATAGATTAAATGGATAGATTTTAATGATACTATAATCATAGTTATTTTTTTTTGTGTAGGGTAATTTAAAAGTGAATTATATAGTATCATTCCTGAATGTGACTGTATGTATGATAACTGAATTGACCTGCTTTTAGGTGACTTAATGCTTTTGTTTTCAGATTTCAGAGAACCCAAAAGGAAAAGAGACTGCAGTCTGATGTAAGCCAGATTTTTAAAACTTGAACCATTGGACCACTTGTAGTCTGACATCAGACTCCTGAAACTATTTTTTTTAAAGGTTGCAGTGCTTTTGTCATTTTGTCCTGTTTGTCCCACTTTATTTTTTATTTTATTTTTAAAATTTTGACTGATCTTCTGTATCTTTTTGTGATTGATTGTGTTAAACTGTTTAACACTAGAACCGCCAGGGGTCGCTGTATACCTAAAAGCGCCAGCAGGTAAATTTTACCCACGCACATGACAGCTGTTTCTGAATGGCTAAAGAACATATTGTGACGAGTGGGGGCGGGGCCGAGAGCCGTGGGAACGGAGCGAGGCCGGTGGAGTAATTGATAATGAGCGACACCTGCACCACTCACCGGTCTCGAGTTTCACTGTCGTAGCTCCTCCCTTTTATCCTTCCGGAGCTCCTCCGTGGGACTCGAGACCGGTGAGTGGTGCAGGTGTCGCTCATTATCAATTACTCCACCGGCCTCGCTCCGTT
>NW_015660517.1:4625-7881 GCF_001515625.1 Sinocyclocheilus rhinocerous | reverse complement strand
TAAAACTGTACATTTTAGAGTGGCCTTTTATTGTGGTCAGCCTAAGGCACACCTGTGCAATAATCGTGCTGTCTAATCAGCATCTTGATATGCCACACCTGTGAGGTGGATGAATTATCTCGGCAAAGGAGAAGTGCTCACTAACACAGATTTAGACAGATTTGTGAACAATATTTGAGAGAAATAGGCCTTTTGTGTACATAGAAAACGTCTTAGATCTTTGAGTTCAGCTCATGAAAAATGGGGGCAAAAACAAAAGTGTTGCATTTATAATTTTGTACCAGGCCAGGCATTGGTACAGTCACATGAGAGATAATTTCCTCGTAGATCAAGGTAAATCAATGTTGGAAAAGACCGGATCAATGTCTCATTAATGACTGATAATGCATTCTTGCTTACATGCAACAGATGCAGTTTACTGAGATTTGCATCAATGAGAAAGTCCAAAGATTGCAAGCCGACTTTAGACAGGTGGAGTGTCTTGAGGACCTGGAGTGGCAGAAATATTTTTGTTGTGAGTAAAATAAAATAATTTCTGCTGAGATCCAGTACCCACAGATAAGGAGTATAAGTAAATGTATCGGGATGTAAAGAATTTATATTAAGATTCTCTGCTTGAAGTTCTTCCAAATGCCACAGTCCCTTGAAAAGATTTGAAGGAAAATAAAGCATTCCTTTATGACCTTGGCTAAAAATGTTCAGAGTCTTTAGCTTTCTCAGATATTGAAAGGGTGGTTGTGCAAGAGGCTCTTGACTGCCATATGAAATATAGTTATTGTTCAACAGAAGTGTTTTCAGGTTTGGGAGTCTGGAGAACACAGAAGCTTTTATTGAACACTGAGAGAGCTTGTTTGATTGCAAATTCAGGAAAATTAAATTTGTCAGTCTATTGAAGGACCCCGCTTCAATACATGATATTTGATTGTCTGGTAGAGACAAATTCTTCAGTGAATTTAAGGAGTCAAAATCTCCCCTACGGACAGAGTCCAGCTTGTTATTTGCTAGATCCAAATTCTCAAGTTTTTGAAGATCTTTTTAAAAATATCTGTTGAGAGAGAGTTTGTTAGAGCCTATCATTAGAGTTGTTAAATGTTTCAGATCTTTAAAAGCAAATTCCTCAATAAAAGATATTTCATTGCTATAAATCTGAAGGGTCCGTAATTGGGTTAAGTTAGCTAAATCAACACTACTTATGTTCTTAATATTGTTGAAGGTGAGGTCCAAAAAACGAAGACCTGGTAGGCTGTTGACGACAGCAGGGACACTGTATAGTTGTTATTGGAGAGATCAAGCTGAGTTAACTGTGTGCAGAACTGCATCTCATCTTTTGATATGGATGTAATGTTGTTCCACTGCAAGCCTAGAAATTTCAAAGGTGAAATCAGACAGACGTCCCTTATCAAAGCTCTCACTTTTATATCCCCCAGAAAGTGTAGCCTCAGGCTGGTCAAAGAAGAGTTGAAGGTTTGTAGGAGATCTGTGATCTTCTCCAGGGGCAATTGTATTCCGCTTAAATTTAGATGTTGCACACTTTGTAGATACCTTTTGTCCTGCACATCCCATGTCATGTTTTCAGTAATAAAAGCCAAGACCAAATGATCAAGGTGAGGGAAAATATCTGCAGTGATACTGAACACTTTCAAAGGATTTTGAAATAAATCCAGGACCTGTAGTCTCAAAGATATGTTGGACAGCTCCGAGGTGTGAAAAGAGGTGAAGCCATTACTCCCAATGTGCACTTCCTGTAACTGTGGTAATAAAAAGAGCTGCTGAACTTTGCTAATTTTCTTCAGATAATTTCTGGACAGATTTACTTTTCTTAAACTGGTCAGGGGTGAAAATGCAGAGAAGTTTATATTTGTGATCAAGTTTTCATTTAGATGTAAGACAGTGAGATTTCCCAGATTCTGAAACATTCCTCCCAAGATATCTGTCAGTTTGTTGTAGGCCAGATTTAACTCCTGCAAAGCCACCAAACTGCTGAACGCTCCTTCCTCCACTTCCCGGATCTTATTGTGTAGTGCATTAAGACTTTTAAGATTAGACAGTTGAGAGAAATACTCTTTGATTATCTTCTGTATGACATTGTTAGAAATGTCCAAATATGTGGCTTTGTCCGGTATATTCCCTGGTACGAAATGCAGGGACCTCTTATTACAAAACACATTTATGTTTTGTGCATATTTCAAAGACCCTCTGACAGTGTAGTTCTTTACTGAGTATCCATTTACAAGATTTATGGAAATACAGCAGTAAAGCAGCCATGAGGTCAAACTACAGTATTTATTGAAGCACAAACCATGTTCTCTCTTAGACATTTTGAGATTTACCCTGATATGACCACTTAAATGGAGTATATCATCCAGTTGACTTTTCTTAGCTTCGGTTTTCCCAAGAAAGAGAACACCAGTGTAAGTAATGGTTTATTAACTGATGCATCATTATTACCTTTGCATTGAGTCACTGGGCACAGAACAGAATTAAGTGCTGCTAAAATGCCTGTGCATTGAGTAAACACTATAAAAATTACTGTATGCACATTGCACTGTACAAAACATTTTAATATATAATTAGGTGACTCTACTTACAAAATGTTAGGAAATCTGTTGCCTAAAAGTAAATACTTTTCACCCCAAATAAAAAAAATAAAAATAAAAGTTGGGCATATATGAAATATCTGGGTTACACATCGACTTTTAATACAAGTTAACTGAACAAGAGAAAACATGTATGTCACTTATGTTTAGGTTTTAACTAGTACAGTATATATATATTTTTTGGTGTGGAGGGAAGCTTATTTACTTAATTTTCCAATGGCAACTGGTTGTCTAGTAAATTAATATTAACACCTTTTTGTGCATAATTAAATAAAGCTGCAGTCCGTAACTTTTTTTGGTTAAAAATTATCCAAAATCAATATTTGAGCAAGTACATAACCAGCCAGTGTTCAAAACTATTGCCTTACTTTAGCCCGATTCACAACGGTCAGCTTATAATAATGTTTTCTAATTTGAGTGGTACGGGTAGGTTTTCGTGGGAAATTCGAGCATGCATAAAGAAGTTAACATAAAGAAGTTGTCCCGGCTAGTAGGCTATCGCATGTGAGGATCCTGCAGGTGGCAGATCGTTTATAGCCTTTTCTCATAGCAGCTGGAATAATTAAATGTCAAAAAATCATTTTGATGGTGGATTGTAATCCATAAAGGATTATATGAAACACATGTAAAAGAAAATAAAATATATTCCTGTTTTAAAT
>NW_015660517.1:0-4213 GCF_001515625.1 Sinocyclocheilus rhinocerous | reverse complement strand
TTCAGATGACAATATGCGGTGAAAATTCTTATTTGGGTCATATATTCCAAGACATAAGCTAGAATCTGTGATTACTAAATATAGGATTCATACCGGTGCGGTGACTGACTGCTACACATACTCCTCAAAACATTAGATTCATCCGCGCTGGAGCCCTGCCAGAGTACAACCCATGCAAGGAAGATAATTCCGCAAGTAACTGCAATTCCAGCTTTTCAAACAGAGATAGCGACAAAGAGGCAAAATTTACAGACTGCAGCTTTAAAAAAAGAGCCTTATTTTCTTCAGAAAGAATCTCTTTCTTGATTGAACACTCTAAAATACAGCACTGTTATTTTCAGAGAAGCTCAAATCACCAAATTAAATATATATATATATATTTGAAATGTGTAAAGGAACAGTTGTACAAAGAGAAAGGACCTCAATCAAAATGGGTAATGTCAATGAAGCAGAATGAATTAATTCAAATCAACTTGTATAAATGATTGCCTAATTACAATGATCAAATCAACTTGTATAAATGATTGCCTAATCTTTTACAATGATTTCACAAGTCTTGTTTAATTGTTTGATCACTTACCTTTAAACAATTCCAAGTAAATGCAGACCAAATAATCTCAAAGCAGTGTCATCTGTAGTGTTGATTCAACAACTTACTTTTCATTTTAAGGTTCTTACATTTTCAGGAACTGAACCCCTTTTGCTTTGTGTCGTTTCACTTCTTATTACCATAAATTGGAGAGGTGAGGTGTCCAAGTCGCAACATCTAGCTACTGGGGTGCCTCAGGGCTCAGTACTTGGACCACTTCTCTTCTCTGTCTACATGGCATCACTAGGTTCTGTCATTCAGAAACATGGCTTTTCATATCACTGCTATGCTGATGACACTCAACTCTACCTCTCATTCCATCCTGATGATCCGACAATAGCTGCTCGCATCTCAGCATGTCTAACAATTTCTTGTTGGATGACGGACCATCACCTTCAACTCAACCAGGCTAATTCTAGCACTTTCTATTCTATTTTAATTCTACTTTATCTATTTATCTTATTTTTTTATTTAAAAAAACAAACAAAATAAAAACACTAGCTTTCTATTTTTTCTATTCTATCTACTTGTTTTTCTTTGTGTGTGTGTGTGTGTATATGTGTGTGTGTATAATATGTATGTATGTATGTATGTATATATACACCTTGCTACGTGTACTGCGTTAGGCTAACCGAGACTTGTCATTTGCACATATATTGTTGCTCTTTTGTTAGTTTTGACTGCTTTTATTGTCATCATTTGTAAGTCGCTTTGGATAAAAGCGTCTGCTAAATGACTAAATGTAATGTAAATGTAAATTATATTGTGAAAGAAATTCACAAGAGGTCCAGAAGGAAGAAGGATGTGAAATTAAGGAAGTTGAATGTTGTAATCAGAGTCAACATAAGTGTTCTTAAAAATCTTTGAGAAGACAGAAACTTCCAGAAAATATACTAGGAAGGGTCATAAAGTTGCGAGACTATCAGATTTGGTACAAGCAAAAGAGTACATAAGGATGCATATAGAAAAAGTTGATCTTAAACAGACATGCCACATATGTATCAGATATGATACAGTAGGCTAATATATTCATAAACAGACAGTATAATTATTGTTCAACACAACAGAATAAAATGTTTTAAAAAATGTAGCTAAAATGTTGTAACATGCATTGCCAAATAAGTATTGTGTTTTCAATCAATTTATACCCCCAAATGGGCGACTTATCCTAGGGGATACAAATATTAAAATAAAAAATAAAGTCATGTTTTAAAAAAAAAAATCATACATTCGTATTATTTGTGTCCTAATAAGGTGGAAAAGAGCAATAAATTAACTTTATTTCTCTTTATGGTCTTGGTCTATGATTAATCATTCAAATCTGAAAAAAAAAAAAAATTTTTTATTAAATTTAAAAGAAAGAAAGAAAAGCCATTGAAACCAACGTTTTCTTTGCATTTGCTTCTGACATAAATGGTTTTATTATCCTCATCTTCCCCAGGAAAAAGTAAATTATTTGGCCTGAAGAATAACTTTGTTATATCTTTGAATATATTAAATTAAATATATATTATCACAAATTATACATAGACAACTAACACCCTCGTCATTTGGCTTATGGTAGTTTTAACTTTTTAAATTACACTGTAAACACTTATTTGAAGACAATGTGAGAAGACACTATTTTTATGAACTGTAAATGCACAAAACGTTTACACCATATAAAAAGGGTGCACCTAAATATGAACTACAGATTCCATGCTCAATAGAACTGTATGAATACTGCCAAAAATCTCTTAACCCTTGTGTGGTGTTCATATTTTTGTTTTTCAGCCAGGGTTCGTGGGTCTGGTGGACCCGCTGCATTTTTGGGGTTTTTAATTCAACACAATCAAACTATTTTTTTGTTAAAATACTCAACAGATGTTTACTTTATCCCAATTACAATCAATATAAACAGCATATATGGTTAAAATTTGCCCTTTACCTTTGGTAGATCACATTTATGAATTAAAGTGCTACTCGTTTTTTGTTTGTTTTTTAATAAAATGTAATAATAAAAAAAGAAACTCAGTTATAATCAAGATATGAGTGGGAAAAAAATCAACAAATTTACAAACAAAGCAGTTTTTCACATTGCCTTTTCATACCAGCCTAATACAACACATGAAGGGCAGAGTTTTACTGTGTGTGTGTTGCATATGTACTTCTTGCACGTGATGCATGTATATTGTGTTTTTCTGTCCATCTTGGGTCCACACACTTCCAGGGTTAGTTCACTTCAGCGCTATCAACGCACGTGTGATCTACTGACGAGCCTTCAGTGGGCGTGACAGATAGCGCACAGCCGCACAACATTATATAATATTACAATATGTATTATAGCCTATTATATATATATATATATATATATAAATATATTTGTATAGGTTACTGATGAAGTGCTAATATAAGTAGGCTAATAAATAAGGTAATATATTATTCTAATATGGTTATTATATTTATTTTATTGGCATATATAACAGTTATCTGTATAAGCATTTTACAATACTTATGTGGATATTTTGGATGAAAGTAACTCAAAAGTAACTCAAAAGTAGTGTAATGCATTACAATTCAGAGACAGTAATATTGTAATGTAACTAATTACTTTCAAAAGACAGTAACTAGTAATATATAATGTATTACATTTTGGAAGTAACTTGCCCAACACTGTTAATATATAATTAGCATCAAACAAACAATATAATTCATATTCTCAAGGATTAAAGATTAAATGAAAAAAAAAAATTTATTGCACAACCATCAATTAGGTGGCAAAATGCACTAAGCATGTAAACGGCCATTGAACAAAAGAAGAAGAAAGAAACAGCATGGCACGCTTTTTCTTAGCGTCCGTTTCCATAGTGACTCGTCGATTCGTCACTCTGTTGAGAATGTCTTGAGTCTTAACCAGGAACATACTCTGAGTTGAATGAACTTACTCCCGGACGCGTTTTTGGAACCACATACCTCGAGTAAGCATGAACTTCCTCCCGGACGCGTTTTTGGAACCACATACCTCGAGTAGGCAAGGTTTGGGGTTAATCAACCGAAAGTTCAGGGTTTAGCTGACGGTAAGTTAACCGTGCTTTCTGGAATACACCCCTGGTCCTGTGTTTGGGAGGGGAGTGTTCTGATGACGTGAATATCCCGATTTACTCTGTTAATTAGTGGTTAGTCCATTTACTAGGACAGAGATGGATGTAGATGCTTTGAAATGGTAATTGAATTATTTGGAATGTGTATTGTTTGCATTTGATCAACGATAATATTCGTGATCATGATTGCATGTTTAAATGTGTATGTGATAGCTAGGGATGCAGCGATTAACCGGTTTCGTGATTAACCGCGCTTTAAAACGTCACGGTTAATTAATCGTTAAGGTTCCGCTAAACCGAGTGTTTCTGTTACTCGGAACGGAACTGTTGCAGCTTGCGCAAAACGAAAACAAAGTTACACTAGCGGTGTACCAGCTTAAAATGACGTGCTTATCAGAGGCACGGAGGCTACTGCATTAGATTAACTAACTGTGACAGAGGGACCAAACAGTAAATCTTTATTTCCACCAGAGAAATGCCTGTCGATAGTGTGGGACCGTTTTGGCTACACCAAGAATGACCAGGGTGTCATTTAAATATTGCT
>NW_015660516.1:4715-4842 GCF_001515625.1 Sinocyclocheilus rhinocerous | reverse complement strand
ACACTGAAAACGGCCATTAGGGCATATGTTGGAACCAAGCATACTGTAACAAAGTTCGTAGTCAATGACTTGAGAAGGAAGAGGACGGGGTCGGCTTGACTGCTGCTGGGGTTTTTATTCAGCTTCA
>NW_015660516.1:2082-4640 GCF_001515625.1 Sinocyclocheilus rhinocerous | reverse complement strand
AATCACAGGGCTCTCCAGAGCAGGCACAGTCTCTCCCCAGTCAGCAGTCGGTCTCTCTCTGCCACACAGCTCATTCCTGGGCCTCTTTATGCGGTCTCTCCACGCCAATTACTGGAACCAGACACAGGTGTTCGTCATTTGCATTTGACCCACTTACTCACCGCTCGTCTCCCAACTCTCTCTCCCACTGCAGACCTCGCTGAACCACGCCCCCCTCGCCACACATACTTCCTGGGATCGTTTTCTCCCCCACATTTGTTTTGCTGCGTATGTTTTTGGTGTGGAAGATCCAGGGGTGACTTCTTTGGATGCCCTGAAGCATTTGCTCCAGGAGGCATCTGATCATGTCAGGAGTTTTCTGGAGGCGAGTCACTCTAAGAAAAAGCACTACTATGACAAGAGGCATCGGCTAGTTTCTTTCTCCATAAATGATCTGGTGCGGGTCAAAACTCATCCAAGGTCTGACTCATCTACGAACTTTGCTGCCAAGCTCGTGCCTCTATACACAGGTCCTTACCGTGTTGCTCAGAAGTTGTCTGATGTGAACTATAGACTTGCTGATGTGACTACGGGAAAGGATATGGGAGTGTTTCACGTGGTGAACATGGAACCTTTTCGTACATGGGATTCTGGGAATGTATCAAAAAGGGTGCCTGTGAATCCACCTCCGGAATTTGAGGAGGACGATACTTTGTTGGGTGGCGAAAGCTCCTGTCATACAAGTCCTGGTGAGCCGTCCAGTGACTGTCCAACTGATAATGTCAGTGATCTCTTGGAATCTGATGCCAGAGTTTCTTTGTCTGATTTATTTGGTGATGTCACTGATGAGGGTGCGAGTGTGTGTGGTGATCCTGCCATTCTCTCTGATTTGACGGAGTGATTGACATCTGCGCATGTGCATAGCGTGTGTCTGTACGAGTTGAAAAGGTGAAGAGATAACTTGCTCTACCGACATCTTTATTTTATTTTATTCCTTTCTGTTTGTGACCTGAGTTGGATGCTTATGTACATTTTTTTTCCCTCACTCGTTCCCCATGTATGTGGACCAGTGTGTCGGTGCTTGAGGTGTTTTATTAAACTCGGGAAAATACTCCTTCTTCTCGTCTCCCGTGCCTTATTAGCACCACACAGTTTTCCCCATCTGGGCTGTTTAACATTTCAACTCGGTGTTACAGTCGTCATAAAGGCTTTCGCAGTAGGCTTGTTTGAGATGAGCAAAATATGCGCAGAACCGATCACCGGTCTGTTTCATGTGATTTAAGTATTTAAATTATGCATGAATATTCCCAAAAACTATGACAGTGTGATCTCTGTGTGAGATATATGATTGTTGTCATATTTCTATAAAAATCTAAAATACATGTTTGTATTAAAGTACAAATGAATGATAAATACGCCTTTCGTATGGAATTAAATAGCAAGCACTTTGAGTGTCTTGTTCATCATATTTATTTTTATATAAAGGCAACAGAACTGAAATTATATCATGTTAATCAGCAGCACAGCACGTGAGTGATAATAACGCGATATCTGCCTTTGATTTCGTTGGTATCTGTTCACTTCGAGCGGTCAGAACTGTCTGTCTTGACTGCGCTTATTTCACTCCTCCCCTCACTGCAGCCGCCTACTCTCGCCTACATTTCAGGCGAGGCGCATCTCAAACAAGCCTAGTGCCTGACCTAGGCGGCTGGTCTCGTTTTGCTCTCGTGGTACTTTGATGGCACATGTGATCATAAGGCAGCTGCAGTGCCGATCAAAGTCGGATAAATTTTCTAACCAGGATGCATTGCTTTTGACAGGTGGCAGCCGATCTTTGCGGCGCCGCATGAAGTAGAACAAGCCTAATGTCTCTAAAGAGTGTGTTTTTTGGGTGTGAGGAAAATATAACCTTATTCAGTGTTATGTGAACAGTGGATGCAATTTGTTTTTCCAAGGCAGCAACGGAGTTTCTCAAGCGTACTTGTTTGTTCCCCTCATTTCGGTGACGAATGTTATATAACAAGGTACATTCTGACACTGGATTTGCACATCGTTTGATACTGAAAGACGGAGCAGTCCCAGCGATAAAAGATCACGGTCATGACAAGGAATTGCTGTAAAACTGCATCAATGTCTTGTTTTGTTGCCAATGGGGCCCATAAGTGCTCGCGACTCTTCAGCTCCACCCACGGCTCGCCTCCAGGAGCTCGGCTGTTTCCGGAGAGAATCGCAAAGCTGTATCTTTCTTTTATCAATCTGATAAAACTGAAGACTCTTCGGAGATGTGAATGACGCAATACTACACTACAGGTACTCAAGATTAACATGAGATTGGCCGAAACTGTGTGTGTTGTGTCCCCTTTAACCTAGTCAAGTCGACTTTATTTTTATAGCACTACAGCACAGATTTAAGCAGCAGGAAATAACGACCATGGTGCAAATGGAATCATTTCTGCTGCGGCGCAGCTCCAGGAGAAAATAGTAAACGGTCATTGTTCAGTTGAAGTCGTCTGCATCCGAAAACCTAGGCTGCTGACATGCTGCCTCACCGCCTATCAGCTAATGACTTCGCAGGCAGC
>NW_015660516.1:0-1412 GCF_001515625.1 Sinocyclocheilus rhinocerous | reverse complement strand
AAACATGCAATAATTAAATGTTAAACAAGACAAATATCCTTTATGTATTTAATCCCATTCTATTAACCAATGTCTTTGCTTCTGACCTTCGATGATCCAGTTCAACCGTACTAATAATCACAAATTACTCTAGACAAACATTTGTGTCTTTTTTTTATTGCTGAAGTGTGTTGAAATTTCTTCTTCTGCATTCTACTGTACGGACTTAAATTTACTTTCCCTTCAGCCTGAGGCTTATTCATTTCACTTTTGGTGTGAAAAGGCTTTTATATTTGCCAAAAATATAACTTTTTTATTTTAAAAACAAACAAGCAAGCCCTGTCCAGATTTAAAAAGTAACGCAAAAGTAACGTAATTATTTATTTTCCATAAAAAGTAACTAAGTAACGTAATTAGTTACTTTTTTATGGAGTAATGCAATATTGTAATGCATTACTTTTAAAAGTAACTTTCCCCAACACTGGTGATGACCTCGTGTTTCTTTAAAAGAGATAGGTAAGAAAGTCAATGACAGGTAACAGGTAGGTTAGATGTCGTAGTCTCACATGAGCTGTAACCTCATGGAAACTCTGAGCAAATGTCAAGCAAATGTCTTAGCTTTCCTTTCTGTGACCACGTGGTAGGATTGCTCATTGAGTTGCTATTCACATTTATTCATTTATTTGTTTGTTTGTTCATTTATTTAGGTAGTAGTCAGTAATAGGGTCAGTCAATTATAGTTAGTTTACTTAGTTATAGTTAGTTATTAGACGTAACAGGGTCAGTGATGAATTAGGATGACTGATATTGTAAAATCTATTTTCAAAAAACTTTAGTATTTTCATTGAAACATTGTAATTCATGATGGTTTAGGTTTTGGAAAACCTTTTAACTATTATCTAAAAAGTTAAATCATTAATCACTAAATTAATTCAGTTAAATCTTTTGGATGATGAATTGATGAACTGAAACATTCATCATAGGAAAGTTGCATTCAAGTCATTATTTGTTGAATGGCATTTTTTAACCTCATACATCCAGGCCAAAAAAATAAAAATCTGGAATTCAAAGCATTGATGAAGTTAAAGGAAATCAGAAATTTGTCTGTAAAGAACCCAACAGTATATTTTATTTATTTTTACATTATTTTAAGTAGGCCTACGGGGACTTCTCTATCATTAGTTCTCATCTCATCTCATCTCATTTACAGTCGTGGCCAAAAGTTTTGGCAGTGACATAAATTTTATGTTTTGCAAAGTTTGCAGCTTAAGCTGTTGTGGTGTTCATTCACATTGTTTCTAGATTATTGTGTAGAGTGATCAGATGCATTTTAAATAATTGCTAAAAGCTTCATTGGCCAAAAAAATGAACTTTTCACAAAAAAAAGCAAACAAATTTCACAGTTTTTTGATCCTGACACAAAATGACCAGCT
>NW_015660515.1:15021-15586 GCF_001515625.1 Sinocyclocheilus rhinocerous | reverse complement strand
CTCAAGGATTAAAGATTAAACAGAAAAAAATAAAAATGATTGCACGACCATCAATTAGGTGGCGATATGCACGAAGCATGTAAACGAGCATTGAACAAAAGAAGAAAGAAAGAAACAGCATGACGCTTTTTCTTAGCGTCCGTTTCCATAGTGACTCGTCGATCTATTGAGAATGTCTTGAGTCTTAACCAGGAACATACTCTGAGTTGAATGAACTTACTCCTGGACGTGTTTTTGGAACCACATACCTCGAGTAAGCAAGGTTTGGGGTTAATCAACCGAAAGTTCAGGGTTTAGCTGACAGTAAGTTAACCGTGCTTTCTGGAATACACCCCGGGTGTCAAATAACGATGACACGGATGCACACATCCTCTAAACGCTTTGCTAGTGCTCGCCATAATGAATGAATAGAGATCGCTTTTACCATGGAAATGCACACTTCAAACAAAACAGTCAGTAAAGACGAAAAAGAGGATGATGTGTTCTCCCGGCGCCTATTTATACTATAGTCGCACCGGTAGTGACGTCATGGCTATCGCCGGCCAACGTGTTGTTGGTGTTTTTT
>NW_015660515.1:13942-14239 GCF_001515625.1 Sinocyclocheilus rhinocerous | reverse complement strand
TGACTTCCCCTGCTTTCTCGGGTTTGACAAACCTCCCATTCTGAAACAGAAAACCCTGAGTTTCCCTCATTTCAGGGTTAACATACTCAGAGTTTGCACTTAACCTCCTTTCTGAAACGGGCCCCTGCTCTCTTGCACCTGTTTCTCTAACCGGAAACTCCCACCACCATTTCTACTAGTACCTAATGCCGAGTTCACACTGCACGATTTTCAAACTCGTCGGATCGCCGTTGTTTTCACACTGCGTGACTATCTGGGGTAGCATTCAGTTGCTGCTGTGTTCACATTGCACGATGG